>NC_067489.1:4896094-5196094 GCF_947179515.1 Apodemus sylvaticus | reverse complement strand
TCTTAGGATTCTGAAATTACTTAGCAGAATTTATGTCTGTGATCAAATAGAGGAAATATGATACTCACAGTTAATTAGACTAGAGTTCAAATCCAGCTCTTGCACTTTGGGCTCTTTAGTTAGTATTGGATGGTTACTCCATCGGTCTCTGGGTACCCAAAGAGGAATTAATTATTCACAAGAGAGGGCTCAGTGCTTGTCAGCAATCCTGAGAGCCTGAGTCAGATCCCCAGCACCTGAACATGAGCATGCTACTGTACATTGTGGTCCCAGGGCTCCCAGGGCAAGATAGGCAACAAGGACAGGAGATTCCTCAGGAGCTAGCCAGGCATACATAGCATTAGAAAGACCCTGTCTCAAACAAGGCAGAGACAAAGACCTACAAGAATGCCCTCTGGACTCTATATGCCTGCTGTGAGACACATTTTAATGAAAATCGGAATGAAGCAAATGATGGAGAAGAAAATAGAACTATTCATTTCTTCATTTATTCTCTCTCCATATTGATACCTCTGCCTTAGACAGCCATGTTTTAAATCATATGCATTTATTTAGTTCTCCATTAGTTTTTCCTGTCTACTCCTCTCACTCTGTCCATTCTGCACATAAAGTCATTTTTCTGAGACCCTGTAGGTAGGTCCATATGCTATCTGTTCATTGTGTGCCCTGAACTTGCCCTTTCTCATTGTTTGGAAGATTCCCTCCAGTTTACATTCAGTTCAGTTTATATTCAAAAGCATAATTGTGAATGACAATGTTTTTTGAATTTGAGTGGAAGTTTCTCATTCACCTATAGCCCATTAGCTTGCATTCTATGCCTTATTTTTGAATTAGGCTGATTCCTTCCTTCCACAGTTCTTATCCCCTTCTACTTTCATCCAGTCAGCTGCCTCACCTGTAGAAACAATCTCTTCTGCCTGGGTGTTTATTTGAGCTTTGTAACTCATACCAAATGGAGTTCTGCCCTCCTGTCAATCATGAGTGCTCTCCAAAGCCTCTCTGCAGGACAGAATGGAGAGCCTAGCTCCTGCTCAGGCCTGAAGGTCAAGTTAGCAAGTCAGGACCTGAAGCTCCATTGGCCAAGTGCTCTGAGGCACCACAGAATCCCAGTCCTGAGCTGACAGCTGTCTGCGGCATCTGCCTTGTTATCACATGTGATTTGTTATCTGCTTCCTTGCTGAATTTATGTTCATGGGATAATGTGACAAGGCAGGAACTCAGGTGCGTGGTCTTGGTATAGGCTCTTTTCCTTCACAACCCTAGTTGAAGGCAGAGCACAGCAGCCTTTTCTAATTGAAACTATCAGGGTTCCTCTGAGATAAGGATTGTGACTGTATGCAAGGATATATCCTGGCCTGTCAGGCTGTGTGATCCTCCCTCACAAGCTCTCAGACTGGGAGGTCCTCTCGCCATCTCTCCTTTGTTTTTTTCCAACTTGAATTGTTATGGTAGATATCATTTTTTCTATATCTCTCCACAGTGTGCAATGTGTATATACCACTACAATCACACACACACAGGTATGTACTGGCATAAATCATGTACACATTTCTGAAATACATAAATGGACATTTATCTATGTCTTACTCAGGGCTTGTATTCCTGCACAAAGCATTATGACCAAGAAGCAAGTTGGGGAGGAAAGAGTGTATTCAGCTTACATTTCCACATTGCTATTCATCGCCAAAGAAGGTCAGGACTGGAACTCAAGCAGGTCAGGAAGCAAAAGCTGATGCGAAGACCATAGAGAGATATGACCTACTGGTTTGCATCCCCCGCCTTACTAAGCTTGCTTTCTTATAGAACCCAAGAATACCACCCAAGGATGGCACCACCCACAATGGGACCTCCCCCTTGATCACTAGTTGAGAAAATGCCTTCCTGTTGGATCTCATGAAGGCATTTCCTCAAGGGACGCTCCTTTCTCTGTGCTAACTTGTATCAAGTTGACACAAAAAAAAAAAAAACCAACCAGTACAATCTAAGATACAGTTTGGTCCTTTTCATACTTATTTATTTAGTGTGTGTGTGTGTGTGTGTGTGTGTGTGTGTGTGTGTGTGTACATGCCATAATGTACCCGTGGAGGTCAGAGGCCAAATGTCAGGAGTTGATTCTCTCCTACCATGTGGCCCAGAGGAACAAACTCAGGTCATGAGGATTGGTGGCAAATGCCTTTACCTGCTGGGTCATCTTATCAGCCATACCTTCAGTGCCTCCAGGAGAGGCAGGTTGGTTGATGTAGATCAGAAATTAATTGTGGTGACTGAACAAAGTAGGCACCATGCAACAATCACCTTTGTCTACACTGAACATAATGGAATCTATTGTTTAATTTCCTAGAGATATTGTTGTGCAGGTAACAAAAGGAGAAGGCATGAGACTTGACCTTCAGTTGGCATGAAAATAGAATTTCATAGGTTAGAACTGACAGTGTTCACCAGCTGTCATAAAGAGTTAAATTTATGATTTTGACTGTTAATTATGCATGAAAATCTCTCAGAAATGGTGACAAATTTCAAGTAAGACTCTGGCTCTTGGTCATTGAGCCTTATCCTTTTCAGTGTATGCCCAGACAAGGCAGATACTCCTGGACTGGGGACCCCACCTGCTCTCAGATCTAAGCCTTCCATGCTGGGCTGTGATTGTAAATAAGCTAGGATGGTTAAGGCTGTGTGTGCCATGTGCTGAGTGCTGACTGCTAACTGAGTTGAGTACTGAATGCTAAGAACTGAAGAATGCTGAATGCCAATACCACTCCAGGTTATTTGGGATCCATGGCTTTTGCATGATATTGAGTTTCAAGTTTGCTAATGTTTCTTGGCTGGTTTTAATACAGATAAGCATATGCAAAGCATACACGAAAAGTAGATGGCTTAACTCTGTCTCTGGAACTGTTCTCTACAAAAACCAGACTAGGAGTCTTGAGTCCTGTGCTGTCCTCTTCCTCCCTGTAAAGTCAGGGCTATGCCACGCTATTGCTTCTCAACAGAGAATTGAGTCAGGTGAGTTTGAACTGCTGCTGATTTTTGGTCTTTAGGAAGCAGACATGATATCTTTATTGTGGTTAAATAATGAATCTAAGCTATCGGAGCACTGGGGTTTGGATCTGCAGAGCTCCAACTGTTCTAAGTGCCTTTACTCTACAGGAAATACCTCTGTATCTTGTAAAGAAACACCCCTTTGTGGATTAGCTGTTCTTTTCTTAGCTGTTATCAAATGGATCTTGACTTGCACAATAGCTGATCAATTTAAGCATGATGGTTTGGAAGTCCCACTGTTTATTAAATTATAAATGAGTGCATGTGTTCATTCTTTTCATGGAAGCACACTATACAAATAGAATCATTGATGAAAAAATAAAAAAAGAGGGCATGAAGTGACAGGATGCTGGAAAAGCAATTGCACATCTCTGTTATTGATAACTGGTCCTGGTTATTGATTGCCAGAAGAGCCTCAAGAGAAACACAAGGTATGTGAGCCTCAAGGGATCTTACCAAATTGCAAAACTGTTGGACAGAATGTCTGTTGATGCAGTTTGACTGGACATACCAAGATATCAAGCTGTGATGCAACAGCTATATTGTGCATAGCAGCAAAGAAGCTAGCCTGACTGGATGTCCAGCAACAGAGGAGAGGTCCTACCAATGTGGTTCGTGTGTGCAATGGCACTTTACTTGGCTGTACAGCAAGATATAGTTAGAATATTAGTAGGCAAATAGACAAAACTTGAAATTATTTTATTTAGGAATTTAATCCAGACCCAGACAGACAAATACCATATAGTCTTTCTCATACATGGTCTTAGCTTTAAACATGTATATATGAGAATAAGTATAGTTCCTAACACCAGAAAGGAGACCAGGACCTGGGAGGAAGGGAAGAGGGCAGCAGAACATACTTGTTTTAAAGCAGAGATTATTTAAGGATATGAAGAAGAAAGAGCATGTGTCAGCAGAGGAGGGTGGGGGAATCGATACAACAAATTATGTTTGGTAATTCCATAGTGAAGTGTAATACTTTATGTGCAGATTTGAAAAACCATTATAATCGTTAATAAAAATGCAGTGCATGAGGCTTGGTGACAAGGACCAGTCATTAAGCAAAGTTGAATACATCCCATGCTCTGAGCTCTATGTGTTCATTGTCTGTAGTGGAAATGTTTGCACCACTGAGATCTCAGTAGAGCCTTCTACTGGTTGGTGTCTCTTTTCACTCATGCTGATACAATGATCAGGAATTTAGGACTTGGATTCCTGTTGTTTCCTTATATCAGAGCTTCGTCTCATTCCAATGCAGAACCTTGGGCATTGGTACTGAGTTTCCACATTGTTGTTCTTGTAAACATGAAAAGAAGCCATAAGACGCCCACCTCCTGTGGTCACTTAGAGAACTGAGTGCCTCCTTGAGGGACTTGGTGAGCTGGATACAGCTGAAATGTGAACACTGTAAAAGCAGCCTTAATCTTCTACTTAGGATCTGCCATGGGCCTCATGCTGGCTTGAAAGCCCAGCAGGGGCTCAACTGATGTGGGGAACTTTGTTTTTCCTTTAGTTCCTTTATTATGGTTCTTAAGTCTTTCTTGGTGGTAAATCACAAATGCAAAATGTGTTTCCTTCACCAAGGTATGATTCCTAGAATAGTATTCACACAAATGAAGTCCTGAGGGAAAAAAATCTCCAGAAAGATTGCCAAATACAGAGTAGATGAATTTCCATGAAGTAATGGATTGATCCTCACCTCTCACCTATTTTTTGTTTTTATATTTTCAATATCAACTCTTATAAAGCAACATGAATACTTGATCAATTAATTGATGATGAGAAGACACCAGGAAAGTTAATCAAATCTCTCCAACACTCTGACCTAAAATGTAATATTAGCATAAAGAAGACAAGTGATGCCTTCAGGAATATTTCCTCTTAAATTGTTGTCCAAAGTCCCCCACCTTGGTTTTCTCCAGCTGAAATTACATGTACTCGTGCAATTTCAACTCTGCTTTCCATAGTTTAGCTCTGGGCTCTGTCAATGTTATCTTCTTATAATTTTAATTTTATTCTACTCCCTGATGCTGTGATACTTGGTGGTTGAGATATCAGTCCTCATAAACTCCAGCATCATGTAAACATGTATTCTCCTCTTGCAGAAAGATCTGCCAATTATAATTTTAGACAATCGCCTTCTTGCTCACCAGGTAATGCATGATAAATAAGGTGAAGAAATTAATAAATATTTAAATAGCCCAATAGTCTAATACCCCTGGAGATAAAATATGTTCCCATCAGGGTGTTTGATCAGAATCAGCTCAAAATGACAATAATAAAAGAGTAAGTTGGGTGATAATTCTCAATATTTATACGTTTGACACATATGTATTAGGTGACAACTGCCTTTCTCAGACATTAGAATTCTCAAGATGAATAGGACACAGTCCTACACTAAAGAAATTTGTGTAAATTGTTAAAGAAATAAAAACTAATAAACATGCTGACCACTGTGCTGATCTGACATGGACGGGCCTGGTCAGGGTGAAGGCTGGAGCGGTGTTGGGAGAGATTTGTAATGGAGCAGGACAATCTTACCTGACTTAAAGCTTATGATGTGGAGTTATGCTAAGAACATTGTCTTCAGAGCAAATACAAGGAACAAATGTAGAAGCAGCAGCCTTTGTCACTAAACTTGAAGGTTTTGAGGGGCTTCTTCAGGAACAGAGAAGAAAGATGAGTTTGTTGAAAGATCCTGAGACACAGATCTGGAAATGCAGACAGACTCACAACAACGGATGCATCCGTCTTTGCCTTGCACATCCACTGAGCCACCATCTGGTCCCTAGCAAAAGAAATGACATAAATTAGGTAGGTTCTCTCCTCCATGGGACAGCCATCTCCTTTCATTGCTCCTCTCAGAAGAGGGACATGCCTTGTTGGGAACAGAATCTAATTAAGTACCTGCTCTGAGAATAATCAAATCATGCCTCTTTATTAAGGTTCTGTTGCCGAGAAGAATTCACATATTGCATGTGTACAGAAGCCAGGTTGTCAGCCCTCAGGTGTCCCCGAGTCTTCCATTTGAGAACTGGTTCTGATACCTTTCCACCTGTGATGCCACCTTATCTCCCACCATGCACCTCGATGAAGTCCAGCTCTCTGTACAATCTCCTTCCATCTCCACCTCTTATTTCATCCTCTTCCTCTTCCCAGAAAGTTTTTCTCTAGGATCTCCCATTGCTGCTTTATGAGCCATCTGCTTGCAGTTCACTAGGAAGGTCTTCCCCACCATAGACCCTCTGCTGGACCTCTTGTCTTTGCCAGACCTGCTGTCTTTTTTGAGAAGCACATACCATTCTCATGCAATGCCTCATCTCTTTCCCTATCCCTTGCTATTGTCTGGCGACTCTCTCTCCTTATGCTCTAGCACGTACCCCAGGACTCACCTGACACCAGGACATCTCCTGCAGAGGCACATTTGTGCAGCAGCCCTTTGGACAGTATCCACATGTAATCCATGTAATCGGCACTGAATAAATGCTTTTTGAATGGTGATTATGTGAGCGAGTAAATCAACAGAAGAAAACTCCTCGTCTGAGCTACGCAGCTGGAGCCTTCTATGTCCACAATACTGTTTAGCCTACAAAATGGAACCTGCCTTTATCAATTCCACAGGAGCTTCAACTACTGTCAATGTTTTCCTTAGGTAGTTCCCTGTGAGATATAAACATATACTTTGCAGGGTTTTATATTCATATGGCTTCGTTCCTGCACTGGTTTCTATGACAACCCTAACAGGGAGGAAGATACACCTGTAGGATTACACTTTTGAGGAAAGTTGAGTTTCTGCATAGTGAGAAGTAAGGCTGTCGCTCCCTTTGTCTGCATGCTGAAATCTGGGTTCCCTGGCACTGTTTGTTAAATGTGTGTGGGTATGATATCTTTGTCAAAAATCAGGGAACTACAGTTTTGTGGGATTACGTATAGGTCCTCCGATCTATCATATGGATCAACGTGTCTGCTTCTGTGCCAGACAACCAGGCTGTTTTAATTACTATGATTAAGTAGTATAATTTGAAATGGGTGTGGTGGGTGATACCTCCTACTCTCTTCTCTTTGATCAGGATTGCTTGCCTGTCCTTCTGCCCCCACAGACATTTCTGGATTGTTTGTGTGAGGTAGATGAGAGTAAATGAGGCAGGCACAATAAAATGGCCTACTGTGTGCTATTTAATCTGAACAGTAGATGTCTGGATCTCTATGCAATTCCTTCTCAAAGTCTTGAGTTGTGACACAGGGTTTGCCATTCATCTATCTGCAGAACATTGCTACACACCTGGCTGAAAACTAAAGGCAGGGAAAGAACTCCAAGGGAGCCAAGTGCACCCAGTACATTCAGAAGGAATGTCTCCTGACAGGAGGGCCACGCAGGACTGGCCCTGCACTGCTCCCTGGCTGAAGGGTCAAGGGGTGGAAAGCAGACCAGACCCGTTGGTTTTCCTCATAGACAGCACTGTAGCACAACAGCTGCTGCAGAAGTAGACACACCTTTACGTCTCAGGATCAGATGCTTTGAACTAGTAGTTAAATCTATCGCCGTACTATTCTGAACACATCTGATTCCACTTTATCTTTGTAAGCTAAGCAGGGTTGGGCCTAGTTAGTATTTGGATGGGAGTCTTCTATAAATACCTGGTTCAGGGGAAGAAAAATAAATGGTAGCCAAGAATTAGGTTTGCAGCTGTTATTTGGCTGTGGTTTGAAATTTGAAATTAGGAGAAAACCTTTAAAAAACACAATAATCATATAATAAATTCCCTCAACAATTTAAAAAATAAAGTTCTGCCTTAATGAACTGAGAGAGAGAGAGAGAGAGAGAGAGAGACTAAGGGCAGAAAGAGAGAGAGAGAAAGAGAGAGGGAGAGAGGGAGGAGAGAGAGAGATTATGAGAAAATAGCATTAGCCAGGTATGACCACACAAGCCTTTAATCACAGCACGCAGCAGGCTAATGCAGGTGTATCTCTGTGAGTTTGAGGCCAGTCTAGTCCTCATAGAAAAAAATGAAAGAAAAAGAAATAAGGAGAAGAAAATAATTTTTGAAAGAGAGGAAACAACACTGAGTAATTGAAAGATTATCCTCACATCATGAATTTTTAGTACACCCAATGAAAATTTAAATGAAATATCATATTAGCAAATATTAAGAAACATGTAAAAAAGATTGTCATAGTGAAACCAACCAATTCATAGAGATGGTTAATTACATATACTATAAAATTAAGGCAAATTGATTAAACACTATGATTCTTATGTAGAACTCTGTTTTCATTTACCATTGCAAAGTGTATTAGAAGAATTATTAACTAATTAGCGTCTACTGCATAGAAGAGCAACCAGGAAACCAAACAAATAATGTCTGATAACAACACAAAAACCATGCCTGTGTTAGGGTTGTATTCTGCAGAGCTAGCTGGAGAAGGGGTGGAACAGATCTGTCCTGCAAGGTCTAATCTTGAGAACTGAGAGCTGAGTGGGTAGAGTGAGTGTCTTTGATCAATGTCTCTTCGGGCCAAGCAGAAATCAATCTCTTAAGCATCATGAAATGCAGGACTCTATGTGTTCCTGTGTGTTCTATGGAGCTGGCACAGCCACGTCCAGACAATTGTGTCTCCATAGATGGATGCTTGGGAATCTCATCCATATTTCATTCCAATTTGTTTCTTGTTTGGCAACTTTGATTTTTTTTTTTTTTGGATGAAGTTATCCTAGATAATAGACTCAATAACTCAACTGTAAGCTGTCCTGACAGCTTCTGCTTCCCAACTATGTAGGAGGGACTTGGTTCACCTTCTGCTTTTTGCTTCTCCGGTACAAATTCAAGCTGCACTCATGGGGTTCAGGGTGCTTCTAACTGGGACAGCCTGTGACATTCTTTCCATTACCCTCCCCTCTAAAACCAGTTAAGTTTCCATTTCCAGCTTGGTATGTACGTTTCCTTCCAATGCAGCTCACAGGCTGAATCAAGTTTATATAGTCGGTAAGAAATAAGCCGGAAAAGGCAAGGTCACAATGGTAAATCCATGCTTAGGACTACATTTCATTTTCACCCAAACTGCACAGCTATTGGGGGTCATTTTGATTCGAGGAACTGTAATAATTGAAGCTAATTGAAAATCATGTTTGCTGTGCAAAGCAGATCAATATGTCCAGCGACTTTGAGAAGCATGGGTTATCATCATGTGTCCTGCTTCTTGGAAGCTGTATGCTATGTCCCTTCCCTGTGACAATAAGATCTTGTGTACGGATCAGTGTAGAAATACAGAGACTCAGCTCTGCAATCCTATACAATGTCATAAAAGACTAAAGTGCTCAGGGTTAGTATATTTTAATTCTCTAAAAATATCCTCAAAACCCAGGAAGCTGAAGAGATGAGATGGCTCAACTGTTAAAAATCCAGATCAGGTGACTCATACCTCTAGCCCCAGGGGACCCAATGCTCTCTCCTGACCTCGGAACTCATGAAGGCACACCTACACATGCTAGACAACTCCAAGGGTAAAAGGAAGGTTTATTAGGGATCAAACTATCCAGCCTTCCTCTCAGGAGACTGAGAGAAGAGAAATGATGAAAAAGCAAGAGGATTTTATATGACAGTTAGCAGGGTAGATAGCAGGCTTTGAGCTGAGACAGGTCATTCAGATTGTCCTGGGAACTAGATGCCCTTGCCTGAGGTAGGTCACATGTGGGAGCAGATTAAAGGAGGTTCTGGGTAAACAAAAACTCACCTTTAGGACTCTGTTTACCTACTAATGATCCTTCTATTTATCCAGCCAGAGTTCTTCTGTTCAGGACATTGCCACCAGCACTGCCATTTTGAGGAGCCACTTTGGATGTAACAGCATAAATAAACAACTAAATAATCTTTAAAGTATTATAAAGATCCATATTATTCAGTGATTAGTAAATAGAACCACATAAAAGAATAATTTTGTTAAATAGAATATTATGTATATTATTCACACACATATGTGAAGAATAAGATATCTGGTAAACATAGATTTTTTAATGCTAATTTTATTAAATTATTATTAGAAAATATTATTTTAAAAAGCAAATAAGGTGTAATGTGAATCTTAACAATCAATACCAGTCCAGGGGACATCACCAAGACCAGCTGGAGGGTGATGAATAGATCAGAATGGAATGAAATGACCCCATAGCATTTGTGCACTGGAAAGACAGAAGCCTATGGTAGGAAGATAGGGCTGAAAATGATTCAGTAGGACTGATTCCATGACTCGCGTGAGATGCAGCGACCTGAGAGGTTAGGCAGCTTATAGCGTTGCTGCTGAGGTTCTGGTCCAGTGCTTCCTTTTTATAAAAACCTGCACTAATATCAGTCATGAAAAGTTAGACACCTGGACTTCTAAGGTCTTTTGTGTGGCTTGTTTTAAATATGTCTGCTTTAATTTCCAGTTTTTCTGGACCTTTTTTCTCCAAAAGCCATGAATCAATAAGTATATTCTGTTTTTATCTCATTTATTTTAATATAATATTTACTTTCAATCTTTAAAACAGAGATGTGTGTGAGCATGTGTGTATGTGTGTGTATGTACATGCTTATATATGGCCACATTACAACTTTAATTAGTAGAAATTTGGGGGTGAGCAAGACAGCTCAGCAGTAGGGGTGGTTACCCTGAGCTCGATTCCAGAATCCATGTGGTAGACAGAGAGAAACAAGTCTTGAAAGCCACCCTCTGGTTCCCACTCACATGCCCTGGCTCACAGAGCTCAGGATGGAGTTTGCTGAAATTGGCACATTTTTCTCGGTAATGGGCTGTAGTGAGGGAGTAGGCAAAAGTTGCATTGATCCAGAGAAGCAAGCATCTGAAAACACAGTGAGGAAGAGTTATCACAAGATCAACAAGGAAGAGAGAAAAGCAGAGGGTATCTATGATCCCAGAGGATGCTGACATATAGAAGTGTGCAGGGACTGGAAGGGCACTGGGACATATGGTCCTTAGGAGGGGAAAGAAAGAGAAGGGAGGACTTGGATAAACATCCAGAAAGAGGATGTGAGGATGTCTGTCTTGGGCACATCTTTGCAACCCAGTGTGTCTGCTCTTTATTTTCCATGGACTAAAGCCCTGAGATCAGAATCACCCAAGGAGTGAGGCAATGACTGAGTTGACCCATGGAGATGTGTATACAGGTGTGTGCATGCGCGCGTGCATATGGGCCCACGTGTTAAGAGGTACAAGGAGACATTAGACACTTAACACAAAATGTATTCAGCATTAACTACTAAACTATCACCTGCAGATGTTTATAAAACCTAAAGGTGGTACATTAGACCCAGTTTGAATATTTTAGAAAGAAGTTTTGTAAGCCATATGTGTCTATGCAGATATAACCATACTTATTAACATATACATTTAAAGCTTTGAATCTAAAATATCTGGAATACTAAGAATAAAAACAAGCATTGTCGTTTTCAAGGCCTATTAGTTTTTTTTCTTTTGTAAATCTTGATGGGATCAGTGGAGTTAGAAGAAGTTAAAAATATTAGTAACATTGTAGCTACATGGGATTTGCATCATGCATGGTGAATTCTCCTTCATTTTGTAGTCAACACATTAAGGTGGGGGTTATTATAAAGAAAACAAGCTCATATGGGCTTTTGCAGGTGTGTGCAGGACTGGAGCAGATAAGATGAGGTAGAGAAGTCTTTTCCAGGCATACAGTGTGGAGCATGTTTGCTCCCGGTCTCCTGTGTTCAAAGCCTATCCAGGGTCTTACAGTATATACCCTGGATAAGTGTAGGTTTAGTGTCATGGCTTCCAATTTTTACTAGATTCTGAAAGTAATCTGCTTTAACTAACTAAAAGGTTAAGGTAAAAGTTGAACTGAATTCTTAAAGGTCCCCTGGGTCTACTGTCATTTCTGACTTGAAGATAATATGCTCTGATTGTGGCCCTCACTTGTACAGTAATGGGAGCCATGCCCAACAGAGGAATGCAGGAGGGAGCTCCAATGGTTGAGGACACAGGTCAGACTTGCAGCTCATGTATGCAGCAGTGCCTCTGGGTGTCAGCATAGTGCCAGATCCCCTGGGACAAGAGTTGTAGGTGGGTCCCATTGTTTGCTTGTTAATTACCTGGATTTTATTATACCGTGCACACATAAATCAAGTAGCATATCAACATTAATATATGTAATTAATTAGTCACTGTGAATATTAAAAATAAGAAAATCAGAAGCAGACAATCTAAATAAAAAAGGGGGCTAGGAGAGATGGCTCGGTAGGTACAAAGGATTGCTTGTGTGTGCATAAGGACTTGGACTTTTATCCTCAGCAGCCACACTTAGAAGCCAGGCATGGTGACGTGCCTGTCTCCCCACACTGGAGAGCTGAGACAAATGAGTTCTAGGTGCTGGCTAGCTGGCCAGCATAGCCACAATGGCAAGATTCCAGTTCAATGAGAAAACCTGTCTCAAGGCAATAGCAGTAGACATACCAGATGTCTTCTTCTGACGTCCCAATGAATGTGAATGAACTCACACCCTTATGCAACTACCTGCATGCACCACACACACACAGCACACTCCACATACACACAACACACACAGCACACTCGACACATACACACAGCACACTCCACATACACACACACACACACACAAGACATGCCATGATCACATACTACACGCACACAGAGCTCACTCACCATATACACACTCCACACATAGCACACTCCACATATACATACTACACACATACCACATGCACAAACACCACGCACACACAGAGCACACTCTGCATACACACACTAAACACACATGGCACTCAAGCACAGTACTCTACATACATACATACATACATACATACATACATACACTGTACACATAGCACACTCCATATACACATACCACATGCACACACATACACACACACACACACACACACACTAAACCAGAAACAACATAAAACAAGGAAAATGTTTTTTTTCCAAAATTACATAGTTGCCAAATGCATTAATCTATTTTTATGAAATGATTTCATCCTGTAGAGAACAATATTATAAATTCCTTCATCATAGTGTAAAGTAGATTTTAAAACACTTATTTATCTTGAAATGGGTATATATGTATAGTAGGTGTTGTTGGTATATTCGTGTGGTTTCTACAGAGAGCAACTTAAAAGCAACATCTAAATAAATAAAACTGCCATTGCTGATAGGAAGAGTGACTCTCCTCTCTGTGGCCTTGGATTCTCCATGCAGAATTCAGTAGGCACTGATTTCTATGGACTCAATCCTACTTTCTACCTGGACATTTGTAGGTTTCGTTGGAGTCTGTAGGATGAATAGAAAGACATGGCTTATGGGGAAAGGCACAGTAGTAGCTTCTTCACTCCCAGCTAATGCGTTTGTCTTGGGAATTCTTTGATCTCTCAGGGTTATAATTATGAAAGCCTCCCCCTTTACTAAGCATTTTAAAAATAACAGCTTGAGCAGCCCCTTTCAAATACAGATCCTTTTTTGGCATCCCGTGTAGAAGCTACTGAGGGTTGTGTCTGTTTGCTTTAGTTTGAGTTTCGATTTTTTTTTTTTTAATTTCCCTAACATTTTCAAATTGGCAGGATCTCTTTAGACAATAGCTTCTTTCCTGGATGAGGAAAAAGAGCTATGGCTGGAATCATGTTTAGGATATTATTTAAAACTGACAGTATTTCTTTTTAAAGACTGTCAAGAATGCCCTCAGGCAAACTGAAGAGAAACATTTACCTTTTCAAATGCAAAGTGTGCTGGCAAACTCACTCTAGTTAATCACCTTTCCGTTTGCTGCGCAGTTGTGAAGACACAGAGTCAATATGCCTTTTAATAATGCAAGAGATGTTTCATAAAATGTAAAATCGGTGTAGTATTCCTCAGGCATCTCCACACTACGGCATGAGAAGAGGCAGAGGACACGGAACTGAGGGCCAATATTCTCCCTAGATCTGCGCCTGGACCTCTATGTCCAAGTGGGCCTCAACTGACCAAGAGGCCTGCTGTCTATTGCTTGGCATCCTTTTGTGGAGAAGTAGTGCCCAGGTGGGTGGGGTACCTGTGAAAAAGAGCAGGAGTTGGGAGAGACAAAAATTTGCTTCTCACAGAAAGAGCTTTAGACTGTGCCTTGCTCAGCTAGGCTGACCAGAACACAGGCTGAGTGAAGAGGCCAGAACCCCAGCAGACAGGCGGTTCCAAATGGCTGGATCTTGAACCTTTTCAGATGAAACACCTCACTTTGGGGAGATGGTATCTGTTACAAGAGTGACATAGTTTCATGATGGAATCTTAAAAACAAACAGACATCAGTCTTGTGGTTAAGGCTGAATCATGTGAGAACACAGAGGTTTGTACGCTAGAAGACGTAGGAGTTTGATTCTGTATGATCGCATTTCTGTTTTCAGATTCACATGCCCAAGCACATTTTACAGGTATAACACTTATAGACTCTATACAGCCTTTATGATGTTCAGTTTGTTTCTCTTTCTCTACTTTCCAGACAGAAGACACCTTTAGCAATTTCTCCAGAACAGCTTAGAAGCAACAACTTAACTACCCTAGAGTTTAAGAAAAATTAAGGGCAGTTCTGAGAGGTACTGAGTACAGAGAGGTACTTGTACTGAGTGCAGAGAGGTACTTGCACTGACTGCACGGGAAGTTGTGTTTTCTCTCTGGCAAGCAGGATGCTGATGACCTCCAAGGGATAGATGGAGAGGCAGTGTTGAGAGCAGAGCCCCTGTGGGTGCAGCATTTCCCCATGGTTATATTCTCCCAGATGGTTTGTTCCAAGTCGCTTTCTGAGTGGCATTGTTCTCTAGTCTTTTGCGTAGGCTTTAAAACACACATTTTATAGGAAATTGCGCTCCAGGCTTTATTGGGAACACCATGTCCTTCTTGCTTATATTCATGCAGCTGGCACGCAGAGAAAATAAAGGTATGGAGTCCCTTCATTAAGGTTTCAGTGGCCCTATTAAAGCCCCCTCTGGTCAATAACCCTGGGAAGGGTTTGGCTTCACGTTTAAGTCAGGGGATTCAGTATAGAATACTCTAATAACAACCATGAAAAGAATACGACTTCAATAAATCTGTTCCTTTTAAATACATTCTAGTAAATGACTGTGGAAGAGTCAAGCCCGGGCCGTGTTTCACTTTGCAAGGTATTCATTTCCTTTCATGTAATTTTTTTTTTAATCGCTCTCTAATTCCCATACCCCAGGGGAAATAATGATATAGTTCTCATGTAATTAAGACTTTCCTGCGTTCACTGGAACACAAAGCGGCAACTAAATCATTCAGATTAGAAATATTTTAGAGGGATGGGGCGGGGCAGACATCACCTTAGCCTCCAGGTTTGGATTCAATTTCTTGGTAACATTTTGGAATGGAATTGTTGCAGAGTGTGGATGGAATGGAGAAGTGTGCGGATTGACAAGCTGTGCTATATGCAGCTCAAAGTTTAGAATCTCTGTATGCTGCCAGAAGAGAGGGCCCTTGTTGACTTAGTTCTTTCTTGCTGGTTACGTGCACTCTTTTGCCTATAAAGAACACATATGAAAGCTATTTTTTGCCAGTTTCAACTCTGTTTTGATCCCCCTGCCCTACCCCATTTTGTGCTGGATTAATGAGTAAAAAATGCAATTGATAATGAGAGTCTAAAACAGAACGTGAAGCCAGCCGCATGGCCTCAGAATGACCATTCTAACTGGACAGACGTTGACTAAGATGCATATCTTAGTTTGGGACACGCACTTGAGTGTCTTCTTTAGTCCATCACTGTGATGTGTGAATTTGTGAATTTTTCATAACAAAGTGATTTTATTTAATAAAATTCTTTTTAGAAAGAACTTTAGATGTCCTATCTTTGGATATAATTCCTGCTTAGTGTGTGCAGTTGGGACAGACTGACCAAAGCAGCCACTCAGAATAACTTGTAAAGGTTTTGAAGAAACAGATTTAGTGAACTGCACCAAGCACCCATAAGCAATATTTTCCATTGTCATACCTACATATGCTTAAGGAGGTTTTTATTTTAAAGCCTTTTGGAATCTACACAGTGAATACTTTTTAAATAGTTGTTATTGAGAAAGACAAGTGCCTTAAGTATTCAGTGAAGAACTGCAGGTTTTTTTCTGCTTCAAATACAGAAACTTCATGTATCATTCATGCACAAAACTGACTAAGCTTTGTATCTGCATTGCCAAAACAACCTGTCAGCTCAGAGAAAATAATCAGTCAAAACAGTTATTTGGTGTCAGGTAGAAATGAATTTTCCATTTTCAACAGGGTTTCTTGGTGTCATGGAGCTGGTGACTCAAAGCACATTTATTCCAAAATTATTATCCTTTTAGGGAAACAGCACCATTCCCCAGCCTGGAAGACGGAGGAAGGGCTGTTTGAGGCCACGATGGAGAGAAGGGTGTTGGACTTAAACGGACAGTGGAATGAGCCAGCCCTACTCATTTATGCTCTAACGCATACCACTGATAAACATTGGTATTCCAGGATAGTCTTACAGTCAGACCCTCATGCACAATGTAGGTCTGACACGCACAAATGCGAAGGTAATCAGTGTCTGTACTATCGCCCTGGGGCTTCTGAAAACGTGTATATATATCAAAAAGCCTAATAAACTTTACATCAGTGAGCTTTATTCTGGCTCATTATTTGTCCTAAGCAGGTCCCGTCTCTGTTCTGTTTGTGCTCGACTTAAGGAAATTATCGTTTCCAAATTATAGGGGTATATTTTCCTTCAGCTTCTTTTATTAATACATTTGCAGCCTCCCTTCCCCCTTTTAATTTAAAATTGTGTTGCCTCTGGGTAAAGATGAGTTTAATACTGTTTCTACATAAAGCTACACTGAGATAGGTTAGGATCAACTTATCAGGAACCAGTGAAATTTAATCTTGAAAGGCAGGAAAAATTGATCCTCTGCGTGGGATCCTCTGTCTGCCTTTGGCAATTAATAATTCCTCAGAGCAAATGACTCAGGAGTCAGACAGGTGACGGGAATCATGTTCGTGTGGGGAGACAGATGCATGCTGGGAAATCATGGGCTTTTTGGCATAAATCTCCGTGTAACAATAGAGATTTGTAAATGTTGATGTCTTAGCTCATTTGAATGTGTTGCTTTTGCTGCTGGCTTAGACAACTTACGCAGCATTTTCCTTGAATTCTTGAAACTGGGACATCTTTCCATGATGTTCTGTCTCTACTGACCTCCTCTCTTATCAAGAAGGCAAGGAATGACAGTGGGCAGTGCGCAGTCTGAAGACTGGTACTAGAGAGAAGAGCTATGTAGGTTCTCCTTTCGAACCTCAAAGGCAGCAGATAGGAACAGACCCAGATATACATTTCATCCTTTTTCTACTCTATAGTTTGTCTTTCAAAATTGAAAGAATTCAAATCCCTCCATGAATCTCCCTACAGTGAAGTAGTCAAAAGCTATTGAAAATAGAGCAATCCTCTGTTAATTAAAGACAAAAATGGGCAGGAAAAAATGAATTATGGACCAGTTGGGTCACGTGTCTATGTTCTGTGTAGTAAAGGCAGAAGTATTTGTGTGTATGTGTATGAAGACAAGTTGCATATGCATACATGTTTATATATGTATGTGTTTATGTTTATGTGTGTGTGTATGTGTGTGTGTGTGTGTGTGTGTGTGTGTGTGTAAATACACTGTGGCATGCTCACTGCAGAAGGAGAGGGTTGGCTGGCTGGTGGGAGGACTGAGAACAGCAGAAATCACAGTGTCACTGTGGCTTTTGATCTGTCATTTATAAAAGCATTTTGATTCCTGAGGCATGAGTCACTGCCCAAAATTTGTCATAGAGCACTGTGTCTTGTGCTATGGTTTAAAAGATGTATACAATCAGTGTCAAAAGAAATAATAGCTCTCATGATCAGAGCATTAAACCGGACGACATCTTGTGGTGTTCTCCTGAAAGACAGACAGGAGTTTCCTCTTTCATAAGACCTTTACCAAGAAGCCCATGTACTCTGGGGAGCAACAGTGATAATGAGTAGTTTGAATTTTAGGGCTATGGGAAACCCCTCTCAATTCCTTATCCTCCCACCTCATTAACCAGGCAGGACGTGATCATATACAGACACTGGCATTTGGAAAAAACAAACAAACAAACAAACAAACATGCAGTGACTTACTAGAAGTCACAATTATGTTACCTCTGTAGCATACCTGGAAGAAATCTAGACCATTCATGAGCATTTCTTACCCCTGGCTTCTGTATTTGTGAAGGCAAGGGTGGAGTGGTGGCTTTCTCAATCACTAAGCCACTTATTGAAGGCTTGGTGTTTGTAGCACTTCAAATACCCTTGCTCAAAATTATAATGCTGTGACAGGAGAGGCATTTTCCATAAAACTGAAAGGTATCTGCACTTTGATTAGCCATTGACTACATCTTGAGGAACTGCACATATGTCACTCCGCACCTTTGTCCCTCTTCAACTTAAATCTTCAGCAAAATCCTAGCTAGGAACCGTTTGAGCCATTCAAGTTTCTTTCTCCTATACTTGACAAACATGTCTGCCACAAAGGCTCTCCTCATTCATATTTCTCCTATATATCAACATTGCATTTGCTTGAACAGTGAACCACATTAGCGGTTTCCTGCTTTAACTTTCTCTGGATCATTAGAGGGTCAAATAGAGTTCTACTCCTCAGTTCATAGCAAATGCAGCAAGGGATGCTTCCCAGCGTGCTTTGCACAACTCACTTGAATCTTGTGGAATCCTTACAACACTTACATGAAAAGCATTTATTTGTAATTTACATAAGACTAGTATTTTTTAACATGAAATTTCAACACTTTCAAAGTATTTCTAAAAGTAACTGTGAAGGGGTAGACCAGATGTGTGTGTGTGTGTGTGTGTGTGTGTGTGAGAGAGAGAGAGAGAGAGAGAGAGAGAGAGAGAGAGAGAGAGAGAGAGAGAGAGAGAGGGAGAGAGAGATAGTTTCACAAAGAATTTTAGCTCATTTCCGATCCTAAATCATTAATCATTTCATTTTTGGTAAAGTAAACATCACCTTAAACAACCTGATCTTACATGAAAACTCTTCCAGGAGAAAAGGCCTTTTGGAAAGATAAAATTGCTGTGTTCTTTTTTTCTTTCTTGGATTAAATGGCAGTTACATAACAGATGGAAGATGCTAAATGCCAAGGGTTTAATGAAGCCTCAGCTTAATATTAATAGCAGTATACTAGTGGACTAGGAGAAGCCACATGGCGCTGACTCTCTGTGTACATGTGTCCCTGCAGCCACCCATGCATTCCTGCTGAGGCAGCTGTGGACCTAGGCCACAGTGTCATTGTGCTAAGCTTGGAATAGAGCCCGCTTCATCCTTGGAAGCACATGATTGACAACACTTTCTACCTGTCCAGAAGTTTAGGTTACACTGGACTGCTGTAGATTTTATTGACCACAACATATTTTTTGTTATTTCTATAATTTTATATTTCCTATGAATCTCTTTCTTAGATCCATATGATATATATATATATATACATATATAAATATATGACCTTATATATAATATTGTTATATGTGGTGTTTTATATATTTTTTTCCTACTTTGAGTAAAACCTTATGGATGATATCAACTATCTTCACTTCCCCTCCTTTAAAGTGCTTCTATGCTATTTACAGAGAATTATTTCCTATCCATATACTGTCTAGTGAAAGAAAATATGATTTAATTGAGCTAACTTGGATATGAATTGAAATGGGTTTTATTGATGAATGGAGACTTTTGCTAGGTAAATATTAAAATTTCCACAGAGACAAATTGATTTGAACACTTCTGGGGCAAAATCAGCTCCAGGGTGTCAGGGAATATTCTCTCTCTCTCTCTCTGTGTGTGTGTGTGTTTGTGTGTGTGTGTGTGTGTGTGTGTGTGTGTGCATGTGTGTGTATGTGTGTGCGTGTGTATGTGCGTGTGTGTATGTGTGTGCATGTGTGTGCCTGTGTGCGCGCATGTGTGTTCATGTGTGTGCTTATGCGTGTGCATGTGTGTGTGCTTGTGCGCGCGCGCGCGCGCGTGCGTGTGTGTGTGTGTGTGTGTGTGTGTGTGTGTGTGTGTGTGTGTATGTGTGGGTGTGTGTTATCTTACCTGTGAGATGAGAAGGAGAACTGGACAGAGAGAAGGGGGAATCAACAAAACAGTATGCTTGAAAGCTCCTTTCATTGCTGTGCTCTCGATGCCATTGCACATCTGACTAATGTCACATTGATTCCCTGTCCCCTATTCACATGTGACAGAAAGGGCTCTCAGAGCGACAGGGAGGAAACACGTGCCTAGGTAGCTCAGCTGCACTTGGTAAAGCTTTGATCAGAACTCAAGGAACTGGATTCCAACATGCTCTCCTCTGACAGTCGCTGCCTCTCCTAGGTGTTCATTATAATCCTTCAGAGCTGTTGCCTGCTGCATTTTTCTCACAGATATCTGGCAGATGTGACAAGTAAAATCATTAGATAGTAAATTTGAGCAAGGCTGGGAAAATGTACTTGTCTGAGAGGAACAGGGGTAGTTAGACCCGTGATTCCTAGCAGCCAGACATCAGAGACGAAAAATGGCAACAGTTTCAAAGCTAAACCTCCGGAAAGCTCACATTACAGGGAGGTCCAGCAGGCTGGAGAGGAGCATCACCCGTTTGCTGGGACAGTTCTGTGATGACTCAGTGCTTCTCCCTTTGTAGTTTCACGTCTGTCAAGCACAGCTTACAAGTTCACTTACCAGACTTCCTTAATGTCTTCTTTCTCTCGCCACAGCTTTTTGATAGAGATTAGATTTATTTTAAACATTCTCATCGATAAAATGTATGTACTTCTTGTACTCTTAAGCACTATTAATAATGCTTGAAGACATTTATCATTTGATAAATATAAAGAATAATATAAAGGATCTACATTGACCTTGAGATATGCAAAGTAGTTAGCAGTGGCTGCAGTGTTAACACTAATTTTGAGCAGGATGTGCTGAACAGAATGGCAGGGAGAGTTTAAGATGCCAAAGCGTAACCACTAACTTGATGATTGCCCCACTCCACATAGACTGAGTAGGATACAAATCTTTCAAGGTCATGAAAAGCCTGCTCTGATCTACATGTTCTGCTTGGGGAAAGAGTAGCCAGGACTTTAAGCCATATGCTCACTGTGCATGTATTCCTAACAGGTGAGGAAGCATGTGACTGTGCAGATGTGGATGGAATGAGTCTTAGCATATAGATACTGATGGACATGTACTCAACGTGCACATCCACACACAGAGAGATAGCTAGAGGGAAATGTACTTATAGTATGGAAAACTGAAGTCTGTCTTCCAATAGACCAACAGCATTTGGAAAATCTAAGAATTATTCAGGTATGGTGATGTAGTAGAATGAGGAATAGAGTAGAGATAGAGAGCTTGGCAGTCTTCCCTTACCTGGTCCACCCACTGATGCTTCCATTGTTTTTGTCATGTGATCCTCTGAGATTAGGCTGCCAAAAGAATTTGATTGGGTTGTAATATATTGAATATTTAGCATCATGTTGCCCAGTATGTCTCATTTGTTTGGTTTTGCTTCAAAATACACATACTCAGACAGAGACACACAAACACGCGCGCGCACGCACACACACACACACACATTTGTATTGATTGCATTTAAAAATCTATATGGCCAAAGTTTGGGTGGTAAAAGAGAAAACATGAGGGTCTCTCCAATTTGACGAATTCTTGCTAAGAAAAGAGAATTGGAAATTTTTTCACATCTACCAGTGATCTCAGGATAGATAGGAAAGACATCCCGTGGGTGATGAGAGCTAGAAATATTGGAGTAGATAAGAAACTCATTAAACTCATTACATACATGTGCATCTATGTAATCATAGAGCTGGGAGTTTTCTATCCCACTTAGAATTTCCACATGAAACACACACACACACATACAGAGAGATTATACTATCTTGATGAAACAAGAGCATATAATTTTCATATAGACTGTTTCTATCAGAGCCATGATAGGTTCCTTTGTAGCTCAGGCCTTCATTGTTAGGAGTGTTTCTCACTTGACAAAATCAGCACCATTGTTTTGAATCTCTCCCCTGGATTACCATCAAATTTGGTCCTGATGTATACTTTGGGGCTTCACGGATAAGCTCCCTAGCAAGAGCTGGTGCCTTTTCTTCAAGGCCTAGTGGAAAATGTTCCTTGGATTGGGTTTCAAAGATTCAAATTACAGATCAGTAGGCTTTGGAGGTATGCAAAAGCCTACTGGAGAGTGCCAGAAAGAGTAGTGTTCAATGAAAGTGAGCCAGGTGACTTGATGACAGACACATGGACAGAAAGATACTTGCTTCTTTCTACCCCACTGCTCTGTTTATAAAGTGAGAAAATTGACAGACCAACAAAAAGTATCTGTGCATCCATGCTTCTGAAAATTTTACATTAGTTTCCAGGGGAGGGCTTCTCTTTTCTGACGTTTGTCCTCTACTTTCATGACTCATTCTTCTTTTAGAGCCATTTACCATATACTGTGGGGTCATGGTCAGACATAGACAACCGTGGAGAGTTATCACACACAGAGGTATGTCTAAATTAAGGCTCATCAAACTATATGCTGTTCTGATTCAGTGTATACTGTAAAGAAAATCTGTATTTTTCCTCATAATGTAGAAAGGCATGAAACATTATATAACAGTTTCATCAGTGATCAATAATAAATGATTTCCCATGGAGGCTGCTAACTACAACCAATAGATGTTCAAAGAAGCCATCATTCCATTGGGGCAGTAACAGAGGAAGACCCCTCCCTGCAGCTTCAGAGTAGAAGCAAGGTTCCTCCTTTTTCATTTAAACTTGGAAAAACACAGAAGAGTTTGTGTTTACATTTAGGAATGCATGAGTTAAGGTGTAAAATGTCCAATTGCTCCAATTTGGATAAAGTCTGTCAAATCAAATGCATCTGTGATTGCCATGACTTTAAACATATGCATTTATTTATGCTTCTGGAGAAGTCTGTCTTTGTACATGCCCTGCTGTGTTTGGCTTAAAAGCAAAGTCTTCAAAATGGCTAAGTTCCAGGCTATGAAAATCCACCCTGGGAGAGCTTTTACTTCTCAATACTTAGTTTTTATTTCTGAATTTCTACCTATGGTGACATTAGACTAGACAGAGTTTCGGTTGTTGCTCTGAGGTCAGGGAGACGAAACAAAACTAGGGGAGAGAGTGGTCCTGACCCTGCTCACAGCCCTTTGGTGAGGAGCATCCCAAACAGCTTCGGACTGATTGTCCTTTTACATCCATCCAGCTCCCGATGACCCAAACCACTATGCGCCTTCGTATATGTCCCTTGTCTGGCATTTGCTCTGTGAAGGGTGGGTAAAATGCAGCTAGTGACATTTGCTTTGGACTCAGAGGGAAGAGAAAGGACCTTGCTGTCGAGTTCTGCCCGGAAACAGTGCTGTCTTCAGGAGCGTCTCTGGATTCTCTTTGCTTTTTGCCTTAAGTTTTCCCATTAGAAGGAAAGGAAAATAATGGCTTAAATGGTGTTTTTTATTCATTTAGTTTTAATTCTGGTTACAAGATAGCATTTAGTGAGCTAAATCTGACAAGCACCTTGGGCTAACATGGGTGTGGCAAGGAAGTTTTCACAGAGAATAGGAAGTCAGTCAGTAGAGATGGGGTACCCCAGTTATACATTGCTTAAAGTCACATTGGTCACTTTTAGATATGTGATTTTGTGTGTGTGTGTGTGTGTGTGTGTGTGTGTGTTAAGGTATTTTGATTTTGCTGTGATATAGAAATGTTAGAACTCATTCTGATGGTAAAACCCTTCTTCTGAGCCCATTTATAAATCTTTATAGCTTCTGCTGGTATGAGAATATGTACTGACATGGGAGTCTCAGGGTACTATTGGCTAGCTAAAGAATAGTGCAAAAGCACATGCTTTACCTTTCTGAGAACCATAGTTTGATCTTTAAAATAAAAGTTCACAAGGATATAATGAGCAGAGTCTCCAGCCCACAGACACTAGCTCCCTATAGGTTCCAAGAGGTTCTGCTTTCTTCACCTTCTGCTCAATGAGACATTTTCATTTCTGATTACATTCACTATGGTTTCCAAAAAAAATTAATCAATCAAACAAACAAACAAACAAAAAACTTATTTCAACTTAACTTGAATATGTTTATTTAATGACTACTTTATGCCAAGCATGATACTAAGGAGGCCAATGTTGATTAACTAAGGTTGATTCATGACCTAGATTACATACTTCCAAAGATTTGGGTGGTAAGGGGCACAGATAAAGTAGGGTCAGAAATAAGAAAAACAAAGCAATGCAGAGAAAATATAAATTTATATCCAAGGGACCCATGTGATAGACACAGCTCCTATAAGTTGTCCTCTGACCTTCATGTGCATCTTGGCACAAGCACATACATACATGCACACACAGATACATACATGTAATAAATAAAACAATTCTTTGGAAGAAAGTATGTTCAAGAACAAACATTTCACCTTCATGCGCAGGGCAGAAACTATGAATATTCTAGCTAAGCTGTCAGGTACCAGATGTTCCTTTTGCTCAGCTTTCGTACCCTCTTCAGGGCTTCTGCTCCGGAGTGATGACCAGTCAGGAACACAAGCGCTTATCTCCGTGTACCATTCTAGGCAATTCTTGTCCAAAATAATCTCTCACACACGTGCATAGAGTATCATTTAATGAGACTTAGGCAAGTCACACTTTATTATTTTTTTTTTTTTAGATTTCAACTACTTTTATTTTTTTTTAATATTTTTATTTTCTATATTCTTTGTTTACATTCCAAATGATTTCCCCTTTCCCAGATCCCCCCTCCCCATATGTCTCATAAACCTTCTTCTCTCCATCCATTCTCTAAACACCTCCCTCCTTTTTTTCTCTGTCCTTATATTCCCCTCCAATGCTAGATCAATCCTTTCTAAGATCAGGACCCTCTCCATACTTCTTCATGGGAGTCATTTGTTATGCAATTTGTGCCTTGCGTATTCAGGGCTTCTGGGCTAATTAATATCCACTTATCAGAGATTACATTCCATGTGTATTCTTTTGTGACTGGGTTACCTCACTTAGGATGATATTTTCCAGATCAAACCATTTGCCTAAAAATTTTGTGAATTCCTTGTTTCTAATTGCTGAGTAGCATTCTATTGTGTAAATATACCACATTTTCTGTATCCATTCCTCCTTTGAGGGGCATCTGGGTTCTTTCCAGCTTCTGGCTATTATAAATAAGGCTGCTATGAACATAATGGAGCATGTGTCGTTATTGCATGCCGGGGAACCCTTTGGGTATATTCCCAGGAGAGGTATAGCAGGGTCCTCCGGAAGTGTCATGTCCAGTTTTCTGAGGAACCGCCAGACTGATTTCCAAAGTGGTTGTACCATCTTACAGCCCCACCAGCAGTGGAGGAGTGTTCCTCTTTCTCCACATCCTCGCCAACAAGCCACACTTTAACTACCACACCCTCTTAATGTTTAATGTAATGACAGTACTGATTGTATGCATTTGGTTGCCTACCAACAGCTGTATGTTAATTTTTGTGATGTTGTACCACTGCCTTCACCTGTGTAAACCAGATAGACTTAGATTTCATATGCAGTGATCTTACTATTTGTAAGGTCATTGTGGCTTTATCTTAACACTTAATTTCAGTTGAACTACCTCAAAATCCTTGTTGCTGATGTATGTTTCACTTGCTTCTCCCTGCATGTTTTCCAAGGGCATCTTAAGAACTAGAGAATGAAAATCATAAATGTCAGCCTTCAGAGCAGCAGAGAATGTCACCTCCAGTTACAGATTGGGGTGGAGGGAGCTTCAGACACCATCCCTGTTAACTGAGTGAAGTTAGGTAGCTGTGAAAGGAAAGCAGATCAAGGCCAATACATCATGTTGCTTTTGAGGATGGTATAATTTATCTTAAAGAAATCCCAAGCGGGGATTCCTCAGAGACAGAGTGTCATGTCAGACACAGTCAAGCCAGTCATGCAAGCAAATGCATGCTCTTTTTGAAACAAGTATTTCATTAAGAGAGTAACAGTTTTAATTGGGATTTTGCTCTTATTTATTAATACTTCAAATATTCATCTCAAAATGTGTGAAGGAATGCAAGACTGATGGGCAGAAACCAGACCGATGAGAGAGCTCTGTGGTGTCACCTTGGCCATAGGTGCCCTTGACTCAGTAACACAGCAGAGATCCCAGAGTGCTCAGTTCCTAACCATACTACACAACTGGTTTTGAGCATTTAAAAACATACTTTTTCTGTTCTGTACATAGGAGCGGGGAATTATGTTCCCCTGGGAAATACATTGGAGATTTGATTTAGAGCATTGAAATTAAAATATTCCAAGATCTGTGTTCCCTGATGGATTGTGATTTCAATGGTGCAGCCTGACTGGGTCTGCATGTGTCTTTGGAATGAATTAGCCATACTTAGCAGTGAGGCATTAGCTTCCCAGCATGGGAACGGCTCTCTGTTAGAAAACGTTTGAGCAAATGTTTTCCTCATCAAATGTGTTTCCCCGTGTGGAGGGATGTTTCTCAGCAGAGATGACCGGATCCACTTTGTTTAGGCTGTGACACCTGTGTCTGGCTCTCAGGAAATATGCCATATGGAAAATGAATCTACCTTTCCAGATGGTAGAACATTCAATGTCATATGTAAATGGATTTCTAAGAAGGTTCTACTTAGGAGTCCTCCATTTTTAGGATTCCATTTTATAAATAAATCATTTTATTTAAAAACTCATAATTATGAACCATAGTAAAACTAATGGATAAAAGAAATGGCATAAAACAGAGAATCCTAAAACACAAGGAAGTAAGTAGGTCTGAGGATGAGTTAGTCTTCATTGTTGAATCTACTAGGAATCTCTCAGTCAAGCCCTAGAGTGGTTAACAGGGAGGTAACAATTATGCCCTTGCTCGATACAAGACTACCTTCTTAAACAGCTGCTCAAGTCTAGGAGCACACCAGGCTCTTACCACTTTGACCAAAGGAAAATATAGGAAGTTATCAGTTCTGTTTATGAGAGTTGAGGCTCTCATCACAAGGGAAGCCAGGCTTAGATATTCTCTTTTTCAAATGTCCTTTACAGCACAACAAGGTGAAATGGAGACTTTTGTCTTTAGAGAAAGACAATCTGTGATAAATTCCACAACTTCGTCATTCTGTGACTTTGGGTAGATGAAGAAATTTCTTCATTTTTTTTCTAAAATCTGTAATCAGGAATCACACTCTATCACTTCAGGACACACTTGCTATTCTATATGAGAAGACACATGGAAAGCACTGAGTGTAGGAACGGACATATAAGAACCAGAAAACTCAGATCTGTTGCCATGACTGTAGCATTACTATGTTATATAACATTTATATAGTATATAATTACGTACATAAATATATATATTTATACATTACATACATACAGCAAGATCCTGCTACCCTCTCACTTTGCACTGTATTTCCCTAGCCTTAGGTGCAGGTTATAGAATAACATCTCTACTTCAACAGCCTTCCTAAAGAGTATCAGATACACGGACAGCAGGATAGTTTATACTTTCTTGAAATCAGCAATGCTTTGCTCAAATGTATTTTCTAAGATATTAAAAACAAATTCCATGTTAGATTGACACTGCTTTATATGTTTTAATTTTAAGTCTTCTAAAGTGTCTAACCATTCAAGCGAAAAAATTGTGCCTAAGATTCTTATACAGAAGAAGAGACAAGATACTGAAACCAGTTGTAGATTTTCTAAGGCAGACACAATGCACTCATTCCTTTTATGTAAGGAACTGCATGTCTACAAATTTTACTTCCCTGGAGAATATTGAGCTATGAGTCTACAACTTACCTAGAATATGTGAATAAAAACATCTCTTATTTAGAAATGGTTTCATAATGATATTTCAGAATAGTGCAATAATGTTCCATTAAACAACTAATTATCAAATTGAATATGAATAAATTTTTTAATTGTTCAATTAAACTGTTCAACATTGCCTTATGAAACAATTATAAGGTAAGCTTTATTTAAAAACAAAACTCAGTGAAAATAGTTTTGGGTCTTCTAACAGTTTCTTTCTCATACATGCCTTTACTCAGAGAATTTGTGTTGAGATGGCTGCTAGCCTGCCCTGTCTCTTCTTCCACTCAGTTGATATCTTTGCCAAGAAAGACTTACTAAGGAATATATTCAGTACATATACACGGATAAGTCTGCATGAGCTATAAGTGCTGAGAACCCTCTGTCTCCTTCTAACTCTGGCCGGCACCAACCTTCAGCAGCCCATCATCTCCCCCTGCAATGGGCTGCAAGCTTCTCATCAGGACTTTTCCTGCTGGAATACATTTCTAGATGGATAGCAGAGAAATCTGTTCAAGTAGACAATTGGACCCATGGATTAATTTCACAAATACATACTGAGCATTAGGTGCACTAAAATTGACATAAATGTCAGTACCACAGAGATGATAACACATTTCTGGTGCAGTCTGGCTTGGATCAATATGCATTCAGAAGAGAAAACCATGTAGGGCAAAGGTAGTGAGAAGAAAAGAAAGGCCTGTTAATGACTGATGCCGAGGGCGTGGGTAATATACACTCACGTGAGCACACAATCACACACACACACACTGCCTCTGATTATCTGAGCATTTGGGCTCTGTGATAATATGTTTGACTCTTGAAATCAATAAACATTCACATGATATGAAAGATGATCTCTTCTTGGAATACCAATTCCAAGATATGGACACCATAGACATTTTGACTAGATAACACAAACAAAAATTAATTTTCACTAGATTTTTCTGGTGGCATTAGCTTTGACAGGCACATGGCCATCCAACTAATGGTGTCTGCCTGGTTTCTATGAAGCTGCCATTCAAGGTATAATGGTAGGACTGGAGTTGAATATTTGGGAAGCTTTCCTGTTGAGTTGCTTGGACAGGTAGATGCATGCTGCAACTACCTGATGGAGACTGAGATTTCAGTGGCTCAGATATTTAGAAATTAGAAAAGGTAATGAGTCAGCAAAAGGGATAAGACATTATTACTAAAGACAAAGACAGAGATTGGACAAAGTTTATTTTAGAACAAATTTCACTGAAAAGCAAATCTCACTTGCAGGTGTGTGAATGTGTGTATATTCAGGAGAGACAGATATTTACTATGGGGCATAAGATTTTACTTCACATTTTTTGTTTTTAGTATTGATTGACTTTTTAAATAATTACATATTATTCTTTCTAATTATCAGCAAAATCTATTTCCATTTTTGACTTCCACACAATCCTAGTCTTGGGCTCAGAATACAATCTGTTCTCATTTATAACTGTATTGAACAGCCAACCACTATTTCCCTGTGGTAGCTTTTGCATGTTTTTCTAGATCACAAATTGATTACACAATTCAATACCTTTGATGTTTCCTCTATTATATAAGAGTAAAAGTTCTGGGAAGAAAATAATTTCAATGACAGCAAGTCGGTCTCAGCTGGGGCCCATTGTACAAACTGAAACCCACACATCCTGTTTGTCCTATAGACACAACAGAGAGTTTTATGGATTTTTCAGAGACTCAGGATGACTTTCTAACTGTTATTCCTAAACTGTGCATAGAATACACCATTTTACTGTGATTTGCTACCTTCGTGTGACTGAGAGCACAACGTGTGTCTCTCTCTGTGTGTTTGTACAGGAATAGTTTGAGCCATGAAACAGTACACATCTGCCATTAATAATGTTCTTGACAATAATACCCACTGCAAAGATTGTCTCCATAAAACTTATTACTTACCTGATCTGAAAAGCATTTTAGATATTTTAGAGGGCATAACTGTAAAGGGCCTCTCACTGTATACAAAATATCACTTCAAGTTTATCTCCATTTAAGTATATTTTAAAATATCTCAAACAAATGTCAAACCAAAAGAAGGACAATGTAGGGTAACATACTGAGCAAAGTGTATTTACGTGTATATATGTATACATATAATATACATGTACATATATTTTGTTATGTTGTATATATGTATACAAATATATTTTTACATTGTATATGTCTACAACATATATATGTTGTTACACATAGACATATATGTGTGAATATGTATATATATATGTATAATACACACACTCATATATATGCATATGTATATATGTATGTATATGTATCACAACAAAGAGGCTATGAATTTGAGAGGGAACAAGGGGGTATATGAAAGAGGGATGGACAGGAAAAAGGAAAGGAGAGAAATGCTGTGATTGTATTCTAATTTCAAATAGATATTATAGTCAAAGAGGAAAGATGGAGCAACATACATAGGAAACACAGTCCCTGTTACTTATGGGGCATTAGCAGCCTCCAAGAGCTCACTTTAAAAGAATGAGTTGACAGCTTGAGAATAAAAGTGCTAAAAATGCTTTAAAAACAATGAAAGGAGAATTGCTTTTATCTATATCAAGAGAGTGGAGTTGATACACATGACCCACTCATGGTAAGCTGGAGAGCTTAGGGCAGGAAGATATCTTCTGGCTTTATATTTACTCATCATTTTTCGGTTCCTTCCCTCCTTCACTGAAGACAATGCTCTTTTTTTTTTTTCAAGACAGGGTTTCTCTGTGTAGCCCTGGCTGTCCTGGAACTCAAATGTAGACCAGGCTGGCCTCGAACTCATAAATCTGCCCGCCTCTGCCTCCCAAGTGCTGGGATTAAGGGCGTGCACCACCACTGCCGACAATATTCTTTTTATTGCCCCTACCCGCCTCCCCCAAAACTATGTTGTATTCTTGCAATACCGGCCATATCTTTTAATATCTCCCTTTCTTTTTTGGTACCAGTATCTATGAGCCAAATGTGTAAACCAGAGATTCTGGGATACCCACAATCTAAACACACAGCACGGATGGTATGCTATATTAATAAGTGGGAAACACTCCAAGAATGGCACCAGACAGATTCTTTCGGTTACCATCTGTAGAGTGGGACCCTCCTTCTGTTGGTGTGAAAATAGGTGGAATTCTTTGAGTCCTAACTTTGCTTTTTTTTTTTTTTTCAGTTGCTGTGATTTACCTCCATGTCACTCAGGGTCAAGGTAGATAACATGAGAGTGCTATGTATTAAGACAGAGTTATTCAGATAAAACAGTGTGTATCTTAAGCCATGGCCAGTAAAGTGGAATAGATTTAAAATGTGCACTAACAGCAAGACTATTTCCACTATTGTGAAAATAAGTATTAGCCATGGAACTGGGTTCATTGATTCTGAGCTATTTTAGCTGGATATGAAATTGAATTCAGATGCTTCTCAGCCATCTGAAGTTCTTCGGGTGCCCTTAAGTGCTTTCAAGCTAGCCATGTAAAAACATGCATTTAACGTATCAATTCTTGGAACATCTAATATTCAAAACAGTCAGATAGCAAAGTGATGAGCTGGCAGTGCATTCACATGGGAGGAGGGAAGGCTTCCTACATCCATGTGATAGGAACAAAAGCTCAGTGTATCCACATGGTAGGAGAAAGGCAACATTTTTTTTTATTCGATATATTTTTATTTACATTTCAAATGATTTCCCCTTTTCTAGCCCCCCACTCCCCGAAAGTCCCATAAGCCCCCTTCTCTCCCCCTGTCCTCCCACCCACCCCTTCCCACTTCCCCGTTCTGGTTTTGCCCTATACTTCTTCACTGAGTCTTTCCAGAACAAGGGGCCACTCCTCCTTTCTTCTTGTACCTCATTTGATGTATGGATTATGTTTGGGTATTCCAGTTTTCTAGGTTAATATCCACTTATTAGTGAGTGCATACCATGAGTCACCTTTTGAGTCTGGGTTACCTCACTGAGTATGATGTTTTCTAGCTCCATCCATTTGCCTAAGAATTTCATGAATTCATTGTTTCTAATGGCTGAATAGTACTCCATTGTGTAGATATACCACATTTTTTGCATCCACTCTTCTGTTGAGGGATACCTGGGTTCTTTCCAGCATCTGACAATTATAAATAGGGCTGCTATGAACATAGTAGAGCATGTATCCTTATTACATGGTGGGGAATCCTCTGGGTATATGCCCAGGAGTGGTATAACAGGATCTTCTGGAAGTGAGGTGCCCAGTTTTCGGAGGAACCACCAGACTGATTTCCAGAGTGGTTGTACCAATTTGCAACCCCACCAGCAATGGAGGAGTGTTCCTCTTTCTCCACATCCTCTCCAACACCTGCTGTCTCCTGAATTTTTAATCTTAGCCATTCTGACTGGTGTAAGGTGAAATCACAGGGCTGTTTTGATTTGCGTTTCCCTAATGACTAATGAAGTTGAGCATTTTTTAAGATGATTCTCCGCCATCCGAAGTTCTTCAGGTGAGAATTCCCTGTTTAACTCTGTACCCCATTTTTTAATAGGGTTGTTTGGTTTTCTGGAGTCTAACTTCTTGAGTTCTTTATATATATTGGATATTAGCCCTCTATCTGATGTAGGATTGGTGAAGATCTTTTCCCAATTTGTTGGTTGCCGATTTGTCCTTTTGATGGTGTCCTTTGCCGTACAGAAACTTTGTAATTTTATGAGGTCCCATTTGTCAATTCTTGATCTTAGAGCATATGCTATTGGTGTTCTGTTCAGAAACTTTCTCCCTGTACCGATGTCCTCAAGGGTCTTCCCCAGTTTCTTTTCTATTAGCTTCAGAGTGTCTGGCTTTATGTGGAGGTCCTTGATCCATTTGGATTTGAGCTTAGTACAAGGAGACAAAGATGGATCAATTCGCATTCTTCTGCATGCTGACCTCCAGTTGAACCAGCACCATTTGTTGAAAAGGCTATCTTTTTTCCATTGGATGTTTTCAGCCCCTTTGTCGAGGATCAAGTGGCCATAGGTGTGTGGGTTCATTTCTGGATCTTCAATCCTGTTCCATTGATCCGCCTGCCTGTCACTGTACCAATACCATGCAGTTTATAACACTATTGCTCTGTAGTATTGCTTGAGGTCAGGGATACTGATTCCCCCAGAATTTCTTTTGTTGCTGAGAATAGTTTTAGCTATCCTGGGTTTTTTGTTTTTCCAGATGAATTTGTTAATTGCTTTTTCTAACTCTGTGAAGAATTGAGTTGGGATTTTGATGGGTATTGCATTGAATCTGTATATTGCTTTTGGCAAAATGGCCATTTTAACTATATTGATTCTACCAATCTATGAGCATGGGAGGTTTTCCCATTTTTTGAGGTCTTCTTCCATTTCCTTCTTCAGAGTCTTGAAGTTCTTGTCGTAAAGATCTTTCACATGTTTGGTAAGAGTCACCCCCAGATACTTTATACTGTTTGTGGCTATTGTGAAGGGGGTCATTTCCCTAATTTCTTTCTCAGCCTGCTTATCCTTTGAGTATAGGAAGGCCACTGATTTGCTTGTGTTGATTTTATAACCTGCCACTTTGCTGAAGTTGTTTATCAGCTGTAGGAGTTCTCTAGTGGAGTTTTTTGGGTCACTTAGGTAGACTATCATGTCATCTGCAAATAATGATAGTTTGACTTCTTCCTTTCCAATTTGTATCCCTTTGACCTCCTTATGTTGTCGAATTGCCCGAGCTAGTACCTCAAGTACAATATTGAAAAGATAAGGAGAGATGGGGCAGCCCTGTCTAGTCCCTGATTTTAGTGGGATTGCTTCAAGTTTCTCTCCATTTACTTTGAGAAGCAGCATTTTCTATGCTTGCCAAAGCTGTTTGTAAACCCAGCATCTTAAATATTTTACCTTTTTTTATTTTATATTTACGTTTTTTTTCCTTGTGTTTATGTCTATACAGCATATACATGCTGGTTCTCTTGAAGGGAGTTACTGATGGTTATGAGTAGTCATGAGATGCTGGTAACCAAACCCTGGTCCTCTGCAAGCACAGCCAGTGCTCTTGCCAACTGACCCACCTCTCCAGCTCCTTTTCCTGTCTTGCTTTTAAATATTTTATTTGTAGTTAGTAAATCCAGCATCTTAACCTATGCCTTAAAGGAAACAAACAAGCACAAAACCCAGCTATGTTAATTCTAACATAAAAGGACTCTTGCCATTAAAGTTTGCATCACCTAGGAACTAAACTATACTATAAACATTATGGTGTAAGGCTGAGTAGCATGGTTATGACTCTCTTGGTTTTCATTATTTTTGTCTATAATAAGTTTAATGTTAGTGGCTAAAACACCTCTTAAATCTTTGTTGAAGGAAAATGATGTGTAGTGTTTTGATAATATCCAAATTGATCAAATGAGCAGAAGAAATATGCTTGCAATTACAACACTTACATATGTGTGAACACAATGAGACAGAGGGGATGGAGAAGAAGAAAAGAAGAGAGAGGAGAGAGACTGATTGTATTAATGGTACAAAGTAATTGACTACACATTTCTCTTCAAAATCATAAAATAACCCATTTTGATTTTTTATAAACTAACTCATCAAACGTCATTGAGTGTTTGATTTTCCTAGAAGTGATCCAGGGGGAAAGAGTTAAGAGGCAAATTAGTACAGCGAGCCATCGCTCAGCTCTATAGCAAAATGCTGTATAGGCATCTAGTGATGAAGGCTTAACCCACTGCCCAGTCAGGTTCAGTGAGTTAGGAGCAGAAGCAAGGGTCCCGATGGAAGCTTTAGCTAACGAGGGTCTGAAGCAAGGAGATGACTGGACGGATTTTATCTACAAGGCTGAGTCCTCAGCTTGAGCAGTGGCTGTGGCTGCAGAGGACTTTGAATTTCCCATACTGGATTGAGTACTTCCCTAGGCATGCTATCTGATTAGCCCTTGCTGTTATCCACCTGAGATGCAGTAGTGCAGTGGGAGAAGCTCGCTCACTCAGAGTTTCTCTTGTCTGAGTACATGATTTGAGCTTTATCTAGTGGCTCTGTTATTTGACTATGTGCCAACTGCCGTCTGACACAGGGGCGAATGTCTCTCCACTCTGCTCTTTGCTCTTAGTTCTCACTGGAAACTTTGCTAAAATCAGTAGTGCTAACCGCGCCTCAGCCTGGAAGCTGGCACACACTAAACTTAGTTGTCAGACATCAGTAAATCACGGTCTGCTATCAAAAGGCAGCCTAGAGACTCCTGATGGATGTGCAAATGCTTAAGAAGTCAGTGAGGAGGGCTGGAGCTTTGCTCTAGTCCGAGAATGAACACCTCTACCACCTTAAAACATGAATCCTATGTGTTCGAAATCCTTTTAGAGTTGAAAATATGCTAAATAGTTTATCATGCTCATTACTGTTGTAAACAGACATTTTCCTGGTGATTGATAGACAGGCTGATAGTTCACTTTTTAAGTAGCAATCTGTAATTTAAACAACTATATTGTCTTTCAGCCAACAGACAGGTTTGTTAAGTGCATCATTCTCAAGGCAATAGAGTGCCTCGCAGTAATACCTCGGATGCTGCGTTCTGTTCTAAATGACTCTAAACGTTTTAGAAACAGAGACGCTAATGAACTCATTTCTCATTTTGATAAGAATAGCTTACATAAATAAAAACCCTCGCCTTGCAAGGCAGGTGTTGAAATGTTCATGGAATTCTTACTCTTTGCCTACCATTTTAAAACCTTTACATTCATCTTCACGTGACAAATGGCAATTAAACATTTTGCTAACCGTATGGGGGTGATATTAGTCATAATCAGAATATTTGTCAAAACACACATGTGACGATTGTAGTTAGAATCTCAATGCATGCTCTAGCATCCTTTCTGTCAACAGAGGAGAACAGCAAGGAGACGTCATTCCTTTCCAGTGACACAGTAACATGGTTTCCTGCTAACTAAGGGCAAAGGAGAAAGTATGGCCTGGACTAGCAAGACCTCCTCTCAGCCACAAGTCACTTTTCCTGCTGCTCTGGGTATAGAATTTGTTGGACCATTCTGCATGTTAACAGGTTATTTGTAAATGACTTTTGACACTTTGTAGCCGACGAGCAATGATTCAGGAGAGTTTCCAAAACTCAGGCAATCAAGGAACTCTCCAGCTTACTAGATAATCTTACTCTTAATCAGAATCTAATTGTGCATGCGTTATTGTGTTTTGAAAATATTTCATTTCTATGTTTTGTACCACAATCACAGCCTAATTACATATAATTCAGAGGGATTCATATGAAATGTTATGAAAACTAAACAATAGCAGTTGAGCTCTTGCAAAATTAATTTAAGGCTTAGAGACAAATGGAAGATATTATTTAATATAAAGGGGAAAACTCTTGGTTAAATTCCTTATCGAAACGATGCTCTCACTAGACAGGCATGGTGGTCCAACCTCAACACTCAGGGAGATAAGGCTGCATGACGGCCAGTTTGGGCCAGCTTGGGCTATGATACTCTGCTGTCATAAGTAAATAAAAAAATAAATAAATAGGAAAAAAGAAATAAAAGTAGAAGACAGATCACTTTAAATATTAAAATATATCAATAAAATTCTAACTTTTAGAATACTTAAAATATATCATTGTTGATATAGGATGCATATAGTCGCAAATGCTTCAAGAGTCACCTGCCCATGCGAGCATTTACAGAAAAAAAAGTGTATTTACTACTTTCTATTTATTAAATGCTAAAATATTCAGGCAGCTAAAATTTGCCTCTGGCTTTTCTTGTGTCCTGGAAACTAAAATTTTAATTGTGGTGAAAATGGTCCATTTAAATTTATCTCTGGATTTTTATAACGACTTCTATTGAGCCAGTATTCATAAAACATGTTGGAAAGCAGAAAGGAGAGGAATAGATAAACAGCAATTTGTATAATTCATAAGCTGGCATTTGACTCAATGGCTGACATCTCATCACACACTGCTCCCCAAACAGAGAGAAGCCAGGGATAAAAGCCACGGTCCAAAATATCTCGGCAGCATTGTGTTTACCGTTCTCAGTACTGAGAGTTTAGGCAATTTTTCAATTAAAGTGGATAGTCATTTAATTATTTGAAGAAGTAATATTTTCTCACCTTTGATTAACTTGATCACTTCAGCACTTTCAAATACTTACATTATTTCTTCAAATGACATCAAGTTTTAACATGCTGTTTGCAGAAGTTCAAAAGCTCCACACGCATCTCCTTTTCTTCCTCTCTTCCTAGAAATGCTGCTATTCATTTAGTTTTATTTACATGCAGAATTCTATTGCCATGTGGCCAGTGTAAGAAAAAGGCAAAATTAAAAGGGAATTTTTTTCCTCCATGATTTATGTAGTTGGATATTTAAAAGGTGACACACCAGAGATGTCCCAGTAAAATTTTTTTTTTAAAAGATTTATTTATTTATTATATGTAAGTACACTGTAGCTGTCTTCAGACACCCAGAAGAGGGCATTATATCCCATTACAGATGGTTGTGAGCCACCATGTGGTTCCTGGGATTTGAACTCAGGACCTTTGGAAGAGCAATCAGTGCTCTTAACCCGCTGAGCCATCTCTCCAGCCCCCCCCCCAGTAAAATTTATTTACGTTATATTACGTTGTTATTTACAAGTAACAGGTTTCAAAATATGAAACAGTGTTCATCAATACACAGAAATGTCCAGCCCTGTGGTCTTTGCTGATCCTTTCTTATTACCTCTAGGGTGAAACCATCGTATCTCTGGTTTTGTTTGTAGTTTTGTTGTTGTTGTTTGTTTTATAGGCATGCTTACTCTATTTCCCTTTCCCAGGGGTTGCTTTTGATCTGAGACATTTGTGGTTGCCATGGTAATGCTTCTCCACTCATTTACTCAGATCCATACACAGTCATAAAGAGAGGGGGTCAAAATTGCCTAAAGTGATGTAGGTCATTAATTTATTTGGTGTATTAATTCCTGTTAAGCCTCTCTGGGCTTTATTCTCCACTAAAGTGGATGTTTATCAGTGGCGGCCTCTATAGATGCTTTTTTGGATTTTATTGGGGATTGTTGAGACAGGAGAGAAGAGCAAGATGTTCAAGTCAGTCCACTTAAGGAAAGAACTGAGGGCAGACCCTTGATGGATGAGCAATATTTTATTAAGTAAATATCAGAAATTTAATATTATGATAAAGCAAGCAAGAAAGGAAACAACCGATAGATGTGTCATTCTTGGATTTACTGATTCAGTCTTTATTGTAGCATGCACATGACCTACAGAGGAAAGCACACAGGTGGTCTCCTCGTGATCTTTTCAGTCTAGTGGGGCAGACCGGTGACAAAGCCCTATGTGTTTCTCTTCTGCGCACAAGATGCTCATACTGACAATGAAAGAAAGGATGAGAATTTTGTTAATAAAAATCAAGACAAGCACCACTTTGGAGTCGTTGAATCAGAGAATATATGTCTCCTTCATTCCTAGGTAAATTCTGGAAAATTTGGAAACCAAGACTCACTTTTGACATGTTAACAGCCCCTTCATGATTTCCCTTCCCACCAGAATCAAATGTGTTGTTTTCTGCCGTCATCTGATAAATCTGTCTGGGGTGCTGTTTATTATTTCTTTCATTTTCTTTCTTTACTCCCTCCCCACCAAGGTCAAAGAACTAAACTGGGCTTCTGATGACAATTACTTTCTCTAATGTGACATTTGTATTTTAATCTTATTTTCTCTGCAACACAGCAGAGATTAAATCACAGTTCAGCAAGGTTGGAGAGGGGCTGGACTGAACGGGATAGCCTGGAAGCTGAAGTGTTTTATCTGTTGGCAGATGGATCCGCCATAGAGACTGGTTATTGATTTTTTTTTGAACTGCCTCCTATTTGAGGCCTTTGCTCTCCCACGATGCACATCCGAGTCAGAAGAGCCACGCAGACAGACGATGTTATCAGCCTGTGATATGTCTTCCTTGTGCAGCTCTCTTCCACCTCAACCCTCAGAGACACTGCGAAACCCATTTAAGAACTGACCAAGCTCAGTTTCCCAGCAGCAGCATGAACCCTGGCTGTATCTCTACATGGTGTCAATACACGTTCTCAGGAGGAACGATGTGTTGACCTCTGTATACTTGGGTTCCTCGCAGATTCAACCACCAGGTTCCACGTCTGCAGATCAAACCTATTCAAAGAACACCAATTATATCTGTACTACATATATGTACATATTTTTCCTATTCTTGTTCTATAAATAAGGTTATGGTATTTTCTTTATATTGCTTGGAGTCATAAGTAACATAATATGACCTGTATACAGGTTATATGTACATATTTCACTGTCTTATAAAGCAGACCTGGATATCTGGATTTTGATATTCAAAGATGGACCAGATGCCATCTCCATGGAAAGATGGTTATATTCAGAAGCAAAAGTCTGAGCAAAAATTAAGATTTTTCTCCCACTGTGTTTGGCAAAATGACTCAGTGGTTAAGAGCATGTACTGTTCTTGCAGACCAAAGGTCAGTTCCCAGCACCTATATTGGGTGGCTCACCAACAGCTTTATGGGACTGATACTCTCTTCTGATCTCCATGGGTAGGTAGACCTAGGTGTATGTAACTCCCCCATATATACACATAATTAAAAATAAATTTTAAAAAAATCTTTAGTATTTTTTTCAATCATTTCAAAAAGTTTGAAGAGATTGCTTTGACCTGTTTCTTACCCATAGATTTCCAGAAGTACATTTTTATAGCATAAATCACGGCAAATGTAAAGAACTTCATTTCTTTTTCTACCAGGATTTCTTATTTATTTATCTATTCATAATTCTAAGCCATGTTTTTTTTCTCTGAACATGAAATTTGGGCCCCACAGTCAGGCACTCTGGAACATTGGGAAGAGTCGATGTGAATGGCAGGACCCTGTGTTGATGTGGAAGCACGTAGAGGAATGAATGTTCCTTACATTTTATCAAATGTAATGCTCGCTCTGAGTCTTAGTAAAAGAGATCCCCAACTAAAGCCATCCCTGTGTTACATTTAAAAATACATTCCTAAATGGTAACCTAGGGATAGCCTCCTTCCCATAAATAAATACAGTAATCTACCTAAATGACCAATAAAAGCAATTGCAGAGAACCCAGAAATAGGATGGTGTTCTACAGGAATGCAGAGTCCCCTGTTCTTAGTGTTTGGAGCTACAGAGAGCTGAAACTCCTTGACATGCGTGCTGGAGATGCACGAGGCTTTGGTCCTTGTTGACATCCGTGGTTGTCAGTGGTAAGTCACAGTATACTTTACAGGGCCTTACGCTGTTACCAGCCTGTGAGGTGGGTAAGATGGTGATTCATCTCACTCTTTAAAAAAGAAATTAGATCTGAAATCCTGCCTTGTAAGTGATGGAATTGTAGATTGAAGAACTTTCTGGAGTGTCTGGAACTGAACCTTCCCTTTTCCTTCCTCTAGTTCTAGTGCTAGCGAACCTTGTTTATCAGTAAGTACAAAGTGAGTGGAAATATTCCACTCTGTCCTTGTCACCTCCTGGGGTGGCCATGCCCTTGAAGATCCTCAGCTTCTGCATGAGATGTTTTAGAGAACTATTTCAATCTCACTTCTATGGTAGACAAGCATTCCAGTGCTAAATGTATACACAGAAGTAATGGAATACATGCTTTGCCTGAGATTTCAGGGAATTGATATTGTCCCCGACAGAGTGGGTTTTGGGAAGTCAGTGATTAAATTAATTAAATACCATGCAGAGTGTTTATGAGGTCAGTATGTGGTAATGACAGAAAAAAATAAACACAAAAAGTGATGCTCTGTTATTCCTGGGTATTTATTCTCCTTGACTATTATCCAAGAACAGATGGCAGAGCCTGTCAGCTGGGTTATGGGGCCCCTGCAAGCAGGAAGTAGGTGATGATAAATGGCTGGTAATTTCCCAGAGTGGGGCCACTGTGCAGAGGCTGAGCTTAGATGAATAGATGTGAGTATCGTCTCTGGAATCTCCTCCAATAATTCATTTTTCCTGCAAGTAGACAAAAGGCCAATGTCTTGTCCTTTGACTCTATGAAATCTCAAGAGAGCTGACAATCATTTGCTTTCTCCTTAGGTAAAATTTGTGGCTGAAATTTTACCTCACATTTCTTACAAGATTAATAAAGTTTTTATTTCCCTTGTTGGGCACATGGTTTTTCAGAACATTTCATATCTGCTCAACTGGCCCCACTGGTACTGGTTAGTCTGCCTGGCTGCTTGAAGATTTACCTTTAGTAGTTTCTACAGTTTATTTATATCTATTTTCAGATGGAATAAAAGAGATTTGTTATTTGGTTTAAGACTTGATTATTAAGAATTTTTTCAAAGAAATATTAATGTGGGACTTCAGGAAGCATAAGACAATATATATTGTCATATATTGTCATATATATATGTATATATACATATATATACATATATATAGTCTGAAGGGGACTGGTGTAGTAATAGTGAACTAGTTAAGTCTTTGAAGGATGAAGAATGATGGAATCATTGTTTTATCAGAGTTTCTGTAGTCCACCTTCTATGTTATTGAGAATTGTCCTGTATAAGGCACAGTAAGAATAAATTAATTTTAATTATTTTTAAAAGTCAGCAGGAAGTAGGAAGTGGGTCCTTAACAACTGGTACCCTAAGGTTAAATAGTATTGATGATAATAATCCTCTTGATCATGGTCATCAGATAGTGGAAGTAAGGCCCTACAAAGGAATGCACAGGTTGAATCAAAGACTAGACAGATGCACCTGCAGAACACCCTCAGCCAACTGAGCAGGCACCAGACTACAGACACTTGCTGTTGTGGGAATGACCAGGTCACTGCCATAAATGAAAAGCACGAACAGCTCAATAACACAAGAGGCGGTTAAAACCCATCATGACTTAATATTATCTAATACCATGCAGCACAATTGATATGCTGAGGGCCAAGGACCTAAAGGCCTCTGCTGTTCCCGTGCCACATACTCAGCAATGTTTCCTCCAGGTTTCAACTCAAGATGCTGAAGAGCAGTATCTGTGGATTAAATGATGGGGAATGCAGGGACCCCAAACCCAAGGTTCAGAAGGAAAAATAAATTCTTGAGGCTGCCCAGTGTTAAAATACTTTCAATGACTGACCTGAAAGCACCTGGCTTGTAAGTGGTTTTAGCAATTTGATGTTTCAAAACAGCTGCCTGTGGCCCTCTTAAATAACATGAGACCTATATGATTTTATTCTTTACTTTGTATGTATTTATTTTTATCTTGATTTCACAAATGATTAATTTACTGACATTTTATTCCTGTACACACACACACACACACACACACACACACATACACATATATTGAGATATACAACATATATATATATATATTTTTTTTTTGTTGATGTATGTGTTTAATACTTTTAAAAACATACAGAGGAGAGTCGTCTATTGGAGAACTCATGGGATCTTTCTTCCTCTTTCTTTTTCTTCTTTTCTCTCCTCTCTTAAGGCTAAGCTTTGTGCATGTCAGTGACCACCGATGTTTGCGAGTGTAACCTAAGGTCCTGATTGTAGTTAGGTCTGCCATTTGGTCCTTTCACGTGGGAGATAGAGGGAGATTAGGGAGATTATTTCCTTCTTGGGGTTGAAATGTAGAAAATCTTCCTTTCAAGTAAAAGTGTGAGAAGAGAGAAAGACATAGGTTCGGGAAAGAGGCCACAGGCACTAGATGGAGGGACACTTCAGGACACAGGCTGCTTTGCATGAATGATAAAGACAAACATTTGCTCCCCTACACGATGAGCAATCATACACGACTCAATTGCCAGTCTCTCTCTCTCTCTCTCTCTCTCTCTCTCTCTCTCTCTCTCTCTCTCTTTCCTGAAGTTTGAATACTTCCAAAATTGTTATTAAGTCATGTCAGGTTAAGAAGCTTTGCCTCCCAGGTAAGTGGCAGCCCTTAGAATGACGTCTCTTAAGGACAATTCTTCAGCTTTGTCTATCCTCTCCCAGAGGAAAATGACAAGAATGGCATCAGTCACTTTAGGAAGGCTCATCTGCCCTCCCTGAGAGTCTGGAGAAATGTCTCCTGCTCCCAGGTGCCTCTGTGCAGGTCTGTTGATGTTAAGCGAGGGCTCATACAGAGCGTCTATTCCTTAAGTCTTCATAAGGATTCCAAGTCTGAGTAAGCTGTTATTTTTTGATTTGTTTTGTTTGTTTGTTGATTTTTATTCTCCTTAGTTGGTCTTTTGTGTTGTATTTACTGCTCATAACACAACCAAGAACAGAAAAATCCTTATTGCATAGAAGATAAATCATATGCATTTCACTAAATTATGCTTCAGAAATTACAACTGGTCTGTAGTTGGGCAGAGAAGCATTTTGCTCAGGCCTCATCTACCTAATTCACAGATGCTCTCTCCTTCTGCTATAGAGGTGCAAGGACACAGTGAAAGAGGCAGAGATGAGAGGGAGGGGTTCACAGCAAAGGAGACCCAGAAATCTTCCCATGATGTCATGGTGAAAATCATCCCTTACTTAGATGCATTACTGAGAAAGGCCAAGCCATTCATGATGGATGGCAGCTGCTAAAAGCTTCCAGAGAGAGGAGCAAAGTGACACTAGAGACTCAAAGAGCAGAAACCTTCAGGTTTCTCAGCAACACAGAGAGAAACAGTACAGGGGAGATGGGCAGTATGGTCAGGGCAATGTAATGGCGGCAGTATGGGTGGGGCAGTGTGATGGGGGAGTGTGGGCAGGACAGTGTAGACTTCATCAGCTCCATGTGAGCATAGACTTGGTCTCCAAGTGTGCCTGACATCACCGTATTCATTTTACACATGGTGAGTATATTAACAACTAAGGAATTACTCTTCTAATTCTTTGTTCTTAAGTAGAAATTTCCCTAGAGTACCCATATTTCCTTATATCTAAAATTACTATATGTACAATTTGAAATTCTCTTTAAATCTACTCACAAGCAAATCTTTAAGAATAGAAATGGTATACAACTATGTGTCAAAGAAGCTTGTGTCAGTTTTGATCTGCCTAACTGTGCTTCTTAACACAAATTCAATTTACACTTCACTGTGCATATAGTATAATGTATATACAACCACATAACAACATATACTTTTGCATATCCCTCTGTTTTATCTTGGCCTTGGTCGTTTTGGTCCAGAACGTCCTCAGTATTTGAGACCAGACACAGTTTTTATATGTTTTATATAGTCTAGATTATGGTCTATAATAGCTGTAATTATTATAGGTTTTAGATGACTGAGTTTATTAATTATATCAAAGCATAATAAAAGAAAAGGCAACAAGTACCATACAGAAACAGCTGGTAGTCAAATGTTATGAAATAAGGTCTTTATAGAACCCAATAGGATCCATTAGTATATGAAGAATAAAGAACAGACAAGGAAACCACCCTGTTGTAGGCTGAGAACATCCAGCAGGAGTTGACCTGAGAAGCTAAGGCTGTTACCTAGAGTTCTTGATTAAGCTTTCTCTCGGTGGCCGAGTTTTCAGAATTCTGTTCCCAATGCATGCATGTTCCTATCATTGTATCAACATTGTATCAACCATGTCTTGAAAGGCTTACCTCCTCCCTGTTCTCATGTGTTTTTATCCTCGCACTATTTAGCTGTCCTTTTTCTCCATGTCACATAATTAGGGGCATTAGCATATCTCCAGTCTAAGAATGTTAGATGTCACCCTGAGTCAAACATGCTTGTGTTTGAACAGAGGAGAGCACAACATCAATTTCAGAGCTAGCTTCTTGGTGCAGTTAGACAGTATATGATAACTGGTGCATATACAACCTCTTTTCTACCCCTTTCCTCCTACTTAGACAACCCAGTGCTTGTGTAGTACTTGAAAGAGTTGTTTTCTGAGATTTTTGTGTGTTTCCCCAGTAGTCTTATCCTAATGATGACCGAACTCAGGACTTACATAAGCCCATAACATTTTTGTTATCTGTTCCTAGTAGGCCCTTAATAGGTTTTGAGATTATCTATTTTTTCGGGATTTGTGTAATTCATAGTAATTCTTTGATACCATGACTCAGCCTCAGGCAGGATGATGGAGAATCCACCAACAATGAGGCAATGACAATTGTGTGAGAAGCAAAGGAGTCCTGTTACCGACTTGCCTGAGAGGATGGAGTCCTGTTACAGGCTTGAATGAGGGAATGGCGCCTCCCTCATTATATTATATATTATAACTCCACCCCAAGTTATAGGATTGCACAAGGGGATGAAGCCCCTCCTCAGTTATAAGCATACATGAGGGAATGTGTGGATAGTTAGCAGGAGAATATCTCACAACCATGGAAGAAGATGAGGGTGGGGATGGTGTGGGAGGAGAGACTATATCAAGTTTGCTTACAGAAAAAGAGTCATCAGGTCCTGAAGACTTCTTGCAAGAGCACAGCTCTTACACAGACATTGATGTAAATACAGGGGTTTTTCCTCATTAAAACTTTGTCCTCATTAAAACTAAAATGGAACTAGAATAGTCTGTTTACTTTGTTCATAGTTTGAATATGTTATTTTTTTTTTACATAATTTCTAGCTACTATTCAAGGTTTTATAGGTTGAATATTAGTTATATCAACAGGGCCAGGTCCTATCAGCTACTTCTTTTTTGATAAAACAAACATATTATTAAATATTGATGACATAATAATCAAAAAGTAACAACTGGTAAACTCTTGATTTGTCAGATGACAGAAATAGATTATAAGGTGGAAAAGCTTTTATCTGAACTCAGCCTTGGTTTTATGGTCTTTGCTGGTAGTTTTTATTCTGTTTTATGTAAAAACAGATTTTGCGGTAACATTCAAGAGGCAGAAAGAAAGAAAGGAAGAAAGAAAGAAACAAACAAACAAAGAAATAAACAAAGAAACAAAGAAAGAATAAAAAAGAAAAAAGAAAAGAACAAAGAAAGACAGGAAGGAAAGAAGAAGGAAAGAAAGATGGAGGGAGGGAAGGAAGCCGGCAGATTCCCAGCCTTGACAGCTCTATGCTGAAGTAGTAGCTGGCCTGACTTAGCCTCATTCAAATGCCTTCAAGTAATTAGTGGCTGTGCACTAGGCAAAGGGAGCTCTAATCTGCTACTTTTCTTGCATTTCAGCTTGCACAGCCGGACCATTTCCTCTCTTGCTCTTATCTGAGTTTATTCTGTTGAGCACTTGTTTCTGGTCTCCCAGTGCATTTATGCCTCTGGACTCCTGTTCAGATTGGCATGGAGAAGGGCAGGACTTCTTCCATTGTGCCTGTGACTCCTTCTTCCTTTTGTTGGGTATTGGATTGTTTCTCTGATTTGTGACTCACCACCCAGTCTCTATCTCTCATGGAAGAAAACCTGGTATTCCTGCCTACTGCTGCTGAAATGTTTGGTTATATATAAAAAAGAAAGGGGAAGTATCTGTGCACTGCAGATCCCACATGGCATTAAGCTTTTAATCCAACTCAGACAGAATGTCTGCTCATAGTTTTACCCATCAAGCAAATATCTGCTGATGACTTTGCATAGGCCAAGAATTGCTTCTACCAAGAGAAATGAAGCAAGAGGGCAGGCCGGGTGCCTTCTAATACAGAACACATAGGCATAGGGAAAATGTGATAAAATCATACCCAAGATTAATAACAGAAATTGAGAGACTGTGGGGATTTGTAGAAACAAGGAGTTCAAAAACCAGTGGAGTGGAGAGTGTTGTTCAATAATTAGCCAGGGTAAGCTCTCGGGGGTGTGTCATCAGAAGTGGGCTGTGGATGATGGGGGCTTCCATAAAGCACAAAGTAACTGAGTGGGAACAGGCAGACATCAGAGCACACAGAGTGGTCAGTGCAATGCAAAATGAAAATCCTTAAGAATGAGGGTATTGGGACACAGGGGGAGTGTGCATCAGAGGGTACTCAGAACCCCATGTAAGGGCTCAAGGCCTTGCTTGACCGATCCACAACAGGAAAGGGAGGAGGCTCCTTCCTGTCCCGAGTGAGCCAGGGTCAGCTGGGGATTTCTCATTCATGCATTAGGACTGGATGACACAGTCTCGGAGACATGACTGGATGTTGCCTCTGATTCCACCCTACATCATTTCATCCTGTAACTTATCCTTTCCTGACTGGATTATTCACTAGGCTGCTGCCAGTTTCTTTCCACATCACTGGAACTAGACTTTAAGCTCTCTAGTACCAGATGCTCTCTCTGGGTGACTGGTACACTCCTGCCACTCAAAAGTAGGCAGGCAATGGGTGTTGGACATGTGGATGACTCTGTCATTGCAGTCTTGTATCATGTGAAAGTCTCTCGTCTATGCTTATAGCATCAGAACTTTCTAAGTCTGCCACTGTTGCTTATAGACACTTGTGGGAGATCAAGTTTCTCTTTATTCAGGCTAGTGTCTTGTGGAAGCCACTTCATCATTAAAGGCTTAGTAGCTCTTCTATTCAAATTAATTGATGGTAAAAATAATAGTCAACTATTGTACTCAAAGTAAAAGAGAACAGAAAAGAGGTAGAAGAAGGAATCTATTCCCAGGAGGGAAAAATATGTCACATGAAGACATAACAAACTAGTCATCAAAACTGGAGCCCTGGGAACTGGTTTCAATGACAGTGCAATTGTGCTTAGGATTTTATGGTTAGTTTTCCTCATAAAGATCTGAAAAGAAGCAGGCATACCCCAGGGAAGCTGGGCTGATCATCCATTGGGACAGAGCTCCTGTGATGGGCTGTGGAGTGGGGAAGGAGATCTCCCTGAAAGTTCACCTCTGGTTCACTCATTCCATCTTTTCCACTTGTCTTTTCAAGTGACACGTGAATACTTCCAGAGTCCCTTCAAGACAGAAACCTTGTTCTGTTTACACTGCACCTATAATGATGACGTGAAACATTTATGACCCTAAGTCTTATTAATTATAAGATGTCTCACCAGAGTCTGCATTTTTTCTCAGTTTTAGATTACCTGTAGAAAGCAGTTTCCCATTGACCATGTTCCTAAGGTTCTCACCTATGGTCTTAGAAACAAAAGTGAAAAATGTTAACCCCTACCTGGATCCCAAGAAAAGTTATAAGGTATACTTCCTGGAGCTCACATCAGTCAGACGTGTTCATAAAGCAGCACTCAAGGCACTTCAAGTATAGGATGATAATTGGTCACCTGCCAACCCAAATTGTTAAGACCTTCTCAGAGCTTCCTAACTTAGATTTAAGCACTCTTCCCAAGCTTTTGTCTTCCTTGGAGGGCAAGTTTCCCTTTGAAATTCAAAGATAACATCTTTCCAAAGAAAGGCCACATACTGCTATGCAGATTGTAGAATCAAAGTATCTCCTTCCTAAAGCTGTAGGATGAAATAGTGCACTGGAGACAATGAAGCCATTGAGCCTTTTATGAACAAATGGGGCTTTGATTTGCTAGGGAGGAGACACTAGCTTTGTCTGAAAGCCTCACTTAGCATAATAAAGCATGATCTCCTTCACCTGTCATTAAAGCAGTAGTAGCTGTCCTAGTACCACATAAAACTGTTTCAACCACAGCCAACACTCACTTGCTGACTGCTCTCAAGTGCTGGGGATGTACCTTGAAATCCAGAAGGCCTCTGGTACTGGAAAACTTAACCTCTAGTTCCAGTGAGGTGGAAGGAAACTGACAGCACCAGTCATACCATTCCGTTAGGCAAGTTACAGAATGAAATGCTGTAGGGTGGAGTCACAGGAAAGGGTGGGGAATGCCTTTTTTTTTTTATTATATATTTTTATTTTCTATATTCTTTGTTTACATTCCAAATGATTTCCCCTTTCCCAGTTCACCCCCTCCTCATATGTCCCATAAACCTTCTTTTTTTCTTTGTAGCTTAAAATATTCTTTTTTTAAAATTCGATATATTTTTTAATTTACATTTCAAATGATTTCCCCTTTTCTAGACCTACACTCCCCGAAAGTCCCACCAGCCCCCTTCCCTCCCGCTGTTTATCCACCCAACCCTTCCCACTTCCCCTTTCTGGTTTTGCCCTATACTGCTTCACTGAGTCTTTCCAGAACAAGGGGCCACTCCTCCATTCTTCTTGTACCTCATTTGATGTGTGGATTATGTTTTAGGTATTCCAGTTTTCTAGGTTAATATCCACTTATTAGTGAGTGCATACCATGATTCATCTTTTGAGTCTGGGTTACCTCACTTAGTATGATGTTCTCCAGCTCCATCCATTTGCCTAAGAATTTCATGAATTTATTGTTTCTAATGACTGAATAGTACTCCATTGTGTATATATACCACAGTCTGGTGGTTACTCCGAAAACTGGGCACCTCACTTCCAGAAGATCCTGCTATACCGCTCCTGGGCATATACCCAGAAGATTCCCCAGCATGTAATAAGGACACATATTCCACTATGCTCATAGCAGCCCTATTTATAATTGCCAGAAGCTAGAAAGAACCCAGGTATCCCTGAAGCACCAATCAATCAGATGTTTCCAGTTGAGTCCCGCTCACCAAGGCATGAGCCCTTAGAGTGAGTGGCTTCTTTGTGCCCTCTGGCCTTGGTTTCTCTGTTGCACAAACACCCATAAGCTGCCTTTGCTAAGCACTGAGCCCACCTGGTGAGTGAACCAGAATGGAGGCCTGGCACCTCTGCCTTCATTTTATATCACTCTCCTTGACTCTGGCAGAGGATCCAAGATAAGACACAGTCTTTTACTTTCTCTCTGTTTCACTTTGGCTTCTTTGAGGAGTAGAATATTCCAAGGCAGACACACAATCCCCCTCCAAGGGTGCACAGTAACCCAAGGACGAATCTTTACCCCGGAGAATTACCCTCAGGGGTGACTGCTCCCTAAGAAACATTTTATCTCCTCATGGCATAGGACTTCTGACAAGCTTCCAGAACTAAAGCTGAGACAGTGATGGGTGAGACCACACTTTTGCCAGGACTGATTAACGATTACAAATGATATTTTAAGTACTGAGTATTCTGTCTTTCCTTGTCAGTGACTGACCTGTTCCTTCTGTGCTTGCCTGGGCCAGAACAGCAAGAAAGCAAAAATGCAGACACTGCAGGTGGCTGGGATGGGGGTGAGGAAGCAGGACCCTGCGGTCCTGAGCAGGAAGAGCAGAGTGTCTGGGGCTTCTGCACGCTTTGCACAGGTAATGCAGCTCCTGCAGATTCCAGGACTAGATCCAAAGGGCGCCTGTAGGTTGTAGGGAGTACCTTGAACATTATTCTGAGTGGGATGCAGACACTGTCACCAGTATGTTTTGAGGGAGTGACATGATTTGACATATATTTTAGGAGAGAAGTATTTCTTACGTGAACAGTTTTTAAAAATAGAAAAATTAAAATGAAACTGAATGATAAATTTGGTTCCCAGACATGGGTGTGCCATTATATAAATTGTCACTTTCTAGGGACGATTATTGACCATAATTGAAGAGTCTATTTGCTAATTATTTTGCTCAAGGTAGGGCTCATATGTATTCATCAAGAACATGAGGAGTCTGAGGTCAGCCTGACTTGGAAGCTGGTATAGTAACCCACCATAGCTTCGTAAAAGTCACAAGGACCCTGGATCAGAACAAAGGGATTGGTGTTATATTCACAGCAGAAGCCAGACTGCCATTGGTTCTGACAATCTGTACCCTCAATGCAGCACAGAGAGGGTCATTCTGAGAAGTACAGTGCCAAGAGGTTCCATTATGGGAAGGGAAGTCAGAACAGGGGAGAACACTATGTGATAATGTGCATTAGGCATGGCCTTGTCTTTGACCCCTGGAGAGTCTTTCTTTTTCTCCTTTATTCATTGCCCTTGAAAAAAGACTAAAAAAATAAAATAAAAATAGAGCCTCTGCCTTCTCTCAAAGCTTGCAGAAATACCGTGGAGTTATGAAGAACTGCTTCCTGTCACTGCAGTTTTTAATCCTACCATTTGAAAGTATGTTTGCAAGATATTTCTTTCTATTCAATCATTTATACATTATCATTTTAATAAAAATGATAGTTTGTGCTTATTCATAAATGGAAAGTTGCTTATATTGACATTGAAACTTGATGCTACCTTAGGTGCCTTGAGAATTCTTTGTAACCTGCCAAACAAAAGTTTCTGGAACGTCTTAGATTTCACAAAAGCGTACACTGCTTGCCTGGTCAGCTATACCACACTTGAAGGTCACACTGCTGACACACTACACACACCAATTGCAAGGCCCATACTTATTTGGTGACTGATGAAGTCAGGGTCTTAATTCCTCTTCCTTGGCCTCTGTTATTTATTGGGCAAGGGAAGGAACTCAAAGATCCTCCTACTAGTAGTTTATTTAAAAATAAATGAATAAAAATGCACACCTCACAGCTAACTGGGGCCTGCTCCCACGGCTCCTGCCCTTCTCAAGCCTCTGCATGTTTACTAAACCAAAGCTCTTTAGATCTTAGTGAGCCACCATTACCTAGTAGTGATTCATTAGGCCACTGGTACAAGGTAATAAGTTGCTTTGCAGTGTCAGAATGAATTAAAATTCATGCTTTCTATTCTGGCACTGGTTTTAGAAGCAGCCAGCATCAATCTTCTGCCTTCCTTGGGTCATCATTTGATCATAAACTATGAAAGCAAAGAGGTTGATATAACGAAGTACATTTCCCTCACTCCAATAACTCAAGACACTCTAGTGGTTTTTAGAAGCACAATATCATTGACAGGAGGAACAGAGACTACATATAGATATTATATGCCCACAGTGCCCATTCTTGTTAATTACACTGATAATTGTGAAGGTATTTTTATACCAACCAAAGGTTTTTCTATTATGCAGGCAATTTTTGTATTGCTATATGGCATAAATACATAAACCCCATTTGAGATCATTAAGTTTATGTCTTCATTTCTAACATGAAAATTCTCCCCAAAATTCTTTCAAAACAGTCCAAAAGACAGTAGTTCAATCTTTTGGAAGCATGTACATGAAGACCCCCAAAGTAGAAGCCACTTAAATGTTCTGCAGCTGTGTAAATGTTTGAATATTATGTGGTTCATTCCTAATATGAACAACTTTTCGTAAGTATTAAGGAGTGATTACTAATCCTAACAATGACTTAGGTGACTGTCAAGGAAATTACAGAAGGAAAAATTTTTTGAGAGAATATGAGTACAAATTTCCACTTACATCAAACTCTAAACTGGATGCAGCCAGAGAGGTGGAGATCGTGCCAGCGTCTGATTGACAGGGGTTTGACTGGAGGTTGCAGTAGCTCTGGCTCTAGCAATAATTGACAGAGCTGTTACTCTAGGAATTGTTATTTTGTTTCTGGTCCTTCAGATCTACACTAAGATCCCCTAGAGCTATAGAATGTCTCACAGGACTGCAGCTGCATACAGTATATAATCACGACCTTAGCACACAAGTGATATTTCTCAGGCATGCCAGCCTCTTCCTTACAATGTCGTCCCTTCCTTATAGGAAGCATCATGCACAGGTTTCAGCTGCAATATAGACTTCTGTATATCTGTAACTGTTTCAAAATAAAGCATTAGCAAAGAGCTGGGAGTGGTAGCTTTTAATCCTACCACCAAAGAGGCAGAGGAAGGGAGGTCTCTAGGCTGGAGGCTAGCCTGGTCTACAAAGTGAGTTCTAGACCAGTCAAGGTACATAGTGAGACCATGTCTCAAACCACAGTGACAAAAAAAGTTAGCAAAGAGCTGGAAAGATTTGTTTAGTATATAATTAAGTCCACCTTGTGCATTAATTTCATATCTACTTAATTAGCTTAATATATATGAAATCTATGTAATGATATATACATACATGTATTAAAAGGGAACTTTTATATTAATATTGGCTATGATGCTCTATGTCCTTTAAATTTTGTTATCAATGTCTAAGATATTTTGATAAGGATGACAAAACATATATATGCATGGAGAATCTATTACTATATATACTATATGTACATACACTGTATAGTAGCTCACTTTTATATTTTTAATAATAATAGAGTATTTACAAATACTTTAACAATGTGTAACTTTATGGAAGACTACACATTAAACTACTGAAATAGTTTTTTATTTCCTATATTGCATATTTCTTTACTATTTTCTTTCATATGTCTTGCCAACAATAATATAAAATATTATGTATTTAATTTTATGTGTATTTGCACATGTCTACATGCATGTCTTTGTACCATATGCATGCAGAAGCCCATGGAAATCAGAGACTCATTGGGTCCCCTGGAACTGGAGCTCTGAACAAAGATCTTATAATCAGAAAGAAGGAAAACATTTATAAAATGAAACTTATTGCCAACCTATAACCCAAGTCTCTTTAGTATTTCTGTAACTATGAGGATTTCACAAGTAACATAACTGTGTTTGGGCAGCGGTGTCACAGGGCAGATATCACTCCCTGGCTCTGGGGTCTTCATGCAGGAGAGCTTGGACATACCTGCCAATGCCACATCCCTCCATATATACAACTTTCTACTACATTTTTACAATGGTAACCTGTGACACTGGGAACAGTGGGAGTGGGGAGATAACTTAATATTAATGTACTTTATTATCCTATAAGACAGAACACCAGGATCAAAGTTTGGTTCCCAGAACCCATATCTGGAGGTTTATACTTGTCAGTCACTTCCAGGTCCAGGGGATCCAATGCCCTCCTCTGTCTTCCACAGATACATGCAAATGCACATATGCACATACCATTACACAGACTAATACCCAGACTATTATGTACATATATTATACATATAAATATAAAGTACATATATTATACATATGTACTTACATATGTATAAACATACATGTCCTCCAGAGACTTAATCCAGTCTCCAGTGTGGGTACTGAGCTCTAGTGAGGTTAGTGAGTGCCTTCTGTAGGTGAGTGCAGTATACTCTCACCTGCCCTCTCTCATCACTACAGCTCTCTGTCATGTTATGCATTCACTCTCTGCCCATCACCCCTTTTCAGAGCTGCACACTTCCTCTGCCCTCTGAAAATGCTGTCTCGTTGTGGCTTCACTGAAATGGCTCCCATGATGGCTATCGAAGCACAGCGATCCTTCTGAGTGATAGACTGCTCACTCCATTGTCTGTTATTGTGGCTACTGACATTCTGTTTGCTACTCGGAACTCTTTGGCATGCAGGGGGATATTGGGAGTGTACCTGTTCCTAACAGAACATGCCCCACAAGTTTTCCTGTAAACCTGCTCTGCCTATACAACTATACATTTATCCTCCCTGCCACCATGGTTAAATGTGATTAAAACAACTTTGACATTGGGTGAGAAATGCATTATAGGCTTTATGCTGTAGGGGAATGTTCCTTTTTCTGATGGTAGTTCTCCTCAAGCAAACCCTTCTCAGTGATCACTATTGCTATACCACCGTAAACAACAAACCATATCATAAGTGTGTTACATTCTTCATCTGGAAAGACAGAATTACTCCTAAATACATACAAACATACGTACATACATACATACATACATACTTATATAACTATATCTATATAGAGTGATTGACATATAAGATAGATAGATGATAAATGATAGAAAATTGATAGATGAATAACTGTTAGATAGACAGATAGATAGACAGACAGACAGATAGATAGATAGATGATAATAGATAGATAGCTAGATAGACAGATAGACAGACAGACAGACAGAGAGACAGAGAGACAGACAGACCGACAGACAGATAGACAGACAGACAGACAGACAGACAGACAGACAGACAGATAGATAGATAGATAGATAGATAGAAGATAGATAGATAGATAGATAGATAGATAGATAGATAGATGGTGAATGGATGGATGGATGGATAAAGAGATGGATAGATAAATCAAACATGGGCCAAATAGTGAGTGGAGAGATGTTGGAGAAGTTTTCTTCATAAAAACATAAAATATTTGTAAAAATTTTTAATTTTTAAAATGGTTTTCTGCTGTACATATTCATTAACCTATGCCCTGGATGGACTGAGCAAAATTTGGTTTTATTTTAAGTAGAAGTTTCCACAGTCCAAATGTTTTCCTGGAAGAGGCTGATAAAAGTTTCCAGTGAAATCATTGTAAAAGCTTCTGTGGAAATGTTTTTAAGGTCCACACAAAATATTATATAGACTTGAGTTTCATGAACTGTCAGCATAGGAAGGAAGCACTTACTTCCATCCTAATGAGTCGTGGGGTCTCAGACTCTCAGAGACCCTTCCTGCATGAGGGATGGATATAAGTTCTTTGCCAAGGTCGTTTCCTGGCAGAGAGACTTCATGGGTGATATTTACCCAATTCCTTAGATTAAATATATCCCACTGTTTTAGTTGAGTCAACTGCCTCCTCGCACATACATGAACCTGTTCCCCTGTATGCAGCAGCATGCATTTCTAAAACCTAAACCAAACAAAACTGAATTTAGAGTAATTGGATTTTACAGCTAAAAAGGCCTTACAACTCATTAGTGAGATATTCAAGCTTGAGAAAGGAACCTTTAGATTACAGGGATGTAGGATGTCTCATTTCATAATACTGTTTGCATTGGACACCTCTCTCCTTTCTACAGATTCTTCTTTATAAGCCAGCTGTAACCTTTTACCTCAAATGCCTGTAACCTTTTATCTCAAATATGCTGACATGTGCTCATAACCCTCAATAGTTTGGAATCTATTGCTCTACTGATCAACTATGGGGCAGATAGTGAATGGAGAGCACTTGGGGGGGGGAAATTTTTATAAGACTAGAAAGTATTTGTAAACAACTTTGAATTCTTTCATTCCCTAAAATGCTTTTCGGCCTGACATATTCATGCTCGATTAATCTGTGCTTTTTATTTGGCCCCGGATGGATACACTAAATAGAATTAGAATTATACAAGTAAATGTTATTTCAAACCCTCCTGTAGCAGGAAATAGCTTTGTAACAAAATTACATGCCAGCTGGCCCTACTGCCAGCATCCAGAATGACAGTGTTTGATTTTGTTTCCCTTGACACTTCACAGGGCTCTTTAACCAGAGGATCATCAAAGATGTTCAGCAAAGAGGGCCAGAGGTCAAGGGTACTGGGCTTCTAGGGACACATCATATGCTCTCACATGACATTAACTTCAGAGTTGTCTTCATTTGACATCCAGGTGGATGCATAGAACAATAGCACCACCATGTCACCAATATTCATGCCCACCTGGACCACTGGGGGTGGGGGCATCAGAATACAGGGGTGATCACGCCAGGCTTCCACGCCAAGGTGTACCTGCAGGTCTGTGTTTCTCCAACTGGATCAAGGTCCTCCGGCTTCCATAAGTTTACAGATCTTTAAATGATAATTTTCTTTTTAATCCCCTGGAGGCTTCTGAATTTAACCAGCAGTTGAAGTTTCCAGGAAACTGTCACATGCCCATCAGGCTGGGTCACTTTGGGACACGAGCTCAGCTTCCATTGTACCTTCAACTCTGGCCCTTTAAAATCTGCTCCTCATGGCGGATCCTTAAATTCATTATCCCTGCTTTATCCCTAAACATCCCATAACCTTCCAAATAGAGAATACGTGTTCAAAATCTAAGCCATGGCGATGGGGTGATGACATTTCAGATTCACGCCACTGCAGAGATCAATGGTAAATTCTGATGCAGTATTTCAGCTAGAAGAGACAGCCTGAGTCACAAACTCAGTTGCACCTTATTCTTAAGGCAGAAGAATGTATATGAATATTAAGGACCAAATGATTGGGATATAAAGATACTGGTGAGGGAATTTGATACCCAGAACATATGTGATAGCCTAAATAGGAACCAATATAAAATATTTTATATAAGCTATAAAATATTGAAAAATAGGTGAATTGTTGCTTGACAAATATTTATTATTTGTAGCTAGTAGTATTAAAACATATCAGACCATAGAACCTGTGCAGAGGTGAAGAAATTAGTGTTCGTTCAACTCCTCTGTGCTCTACAGGTGCCATCATGAGGTCCAAGGCAGTCAGGGGTTTAGATCCAGTGTGTCTCCAGTGGACTGGAAGCACTTGTGTAAACATTTTCTGAGCCTGAAAGAGCAAGACCAAGAGTGCCAATTTTGTGTACACATACATACACACCTACACAGATACATGCATGCACACCATACATACATGTATACACAGGTACACACTGGTAATACAATAAAGAAAAACCAAAAACAAAACCAACAGCTCTCACTGAAAGGGAAAAAACAGTTTATTTTGGACCCATTTTTGAGTGACCATGGTCTAGAAACACAGACTGAGGTTACCCTAAATTACATGTTCTAATGTGGAAGCAGTTTCATGAGTCTTTTGTAGTTTTATAGAACAAAGTCATAAATCATCCTCAACACATATAAACATGTACATATACATACACACATATACACTCCAACACAAACATACATAACCATAAACACATGTACAAATATACACATACACAGTATGTATCCATGCACATTTTGTATACATACATACATGCAAATATATACAATACATATATTCATATGTACATGCACAAAAATATATACATACACACATATATGTATACACCTATACACATACATATATTTACATACATACACAGCTATATGCACATATATACACAAGCATACACATTTACACATATACATATACATTATCATTATCATTTAATCACTGTGCTCTTGATAATGTCTTTAGCTGATCCCTCTGTTATCCTAGAAGCATGCAGACTAATTACATCTGCTGGAAAATCCTCATGTTTCCCCTCATTCTGTAATTACCCTTATTCCCAAGTAATTTCTCTGTGCTTTTGAAGACAGCAAACTTCTAACATCTGCCATCATGAGGTCCAAGGCAGTCAGGGGTTTAGATCCAGTGTGTCTCCATTGGTCCAGAAGCACTTGTGTAAACACTTTCTGAGCTTGAAAGAGCAAGACCAAGAGTGCCAATGGCCCATCTCAAGAGAAGAGCATATGGCCCTTCCTCTGCCTGCAGCTCATCACTGGATTCAGTGATGCCACAGACACTGAGGGCAACCATCCTTCGCAAGCTGTAATCTTTCCTAGCATCCCTGCCTGGAGTCCCCTGAAAATTATGCTTGATCTGGATATCAACATAGTAAAGTTGGCATAAAAATAACTACCTCTCCACCTCAAATTCCACATTCTTGCTCAACCCTTCTCACAACCCTTCTCACAAGAGAGGTGGGGGGAGGATGGGAAGGGTAAGGGAGAGAGGGAGAAAGAGACAGAGACAAAGAGGTGGGGGGTACTCCGATTGAATCCACTGTGAACAAGCCCAGAAGGAACAAGAAAAACATTTAGCAATGTAGATGATGTGACCACATTAGTATTTTCTTTTAACAAGCATGGGATAGCTTAGACAGTGGTGAATTGTACCAATTGGAATATGGTACTGAGAAGAGCCCTACATTTTCTTTATAGATTTACCCATAAATTTTCAGACTCATTTAAACTGAGAATTTCTTCTCTCCTGAGTCTTTACTTTAAACATTTACAAAACTTTCCTCCCACCCTTAGGGAAACTTCCAGAATTACCAGGCAGTGTGGCTTCAGCACATGAACCATGCTACAGTTTGTGGTGGGATTCTATTCCGTCAACTTAGTCTCTCTGAATGCCCATGGCATCCCAGAGGGAATGCTCACTGCGACAATCAGGTCATTCCCGGTGTAGAAGTACACACTCCCAGGCTCTGTATGCGCTATTAGAATAAATCGCAGTAGCCTCCTTTACACTCCCTGGATGCCTTTTAGAATGGAGACAATGAGAGTCACTGTGGAGTCTCTATTCTGTCCTGCAAGCATATGTGTTTCTGTTGTTTGCTTGTTGTTTGCATCTTATTACAGAGAATGGTGTGTAGAAAGCATATTGAAATGGGGCTTAGGATCTGTGGATTCTATTCCCTAAGAAAAACATTTGAATATCCTGTGCCCAAGTGTTCTGTACAACAACATATGTTTTCTTCCTTAAAGGGATCACATCTTTGAGAAACTTGTGTGGCAAAAGGAGGAGTCATCACCATCCAATCAGTAGGGAGGGAGAAACAAAGAAGACAGAAACCATGCTTTTGTTGGGTGGCCACAGCACAAAGAAGATACATCTTCTTAGATGGTCGATTCTACAGTGGGACCTGGCCAGAAATTGGACTCTTTGTCCCCATTCCATACATCTAGCGCTTCAGGATATTGGGCAATTTGAAGATTTATTTTCTACTTTAATTTATTTTTGTTGCTTGCCTGATGCTGATATTTTATGGTCAATAGTACTTACTCCATAGATGATTGGGGTGGAAGTTATGTCAAGGCATGTAGGACATTTAATGTTTAAAGCTGAAACAGATCTGGGTATCTATAGATAATCAACTAATATGGCTAACAATGCAAAAGCAGATGGATGATGACCCTGTGGGTGATAATGGCACAAATGAGGATGATCGTGCTGATGGTCATGATGCTGATGCAGCTCCTGCTGAGGGTCATGACTATGATGGTGACGTTAGTGATGGCTAAGCTGCTGGGGATGATGGTGATATTGCTGCTGCACCTGCTGGTGATGATTATTATAGTGATGATGATAGCTATGATGTTGCTGATGATGGGAATACCACATGAAGTAAGAATAAAGTTAAAATCAACATCTAACTCTATTTAAGTTTGGCTGGAAATGACCTGAGTACTATTCACTCTACTGACCTTAGCCTTAAACTCAGAAAAATACTTTTTCTTTATGTTCTTCTGAAAAGGGAACATGTAAATTAAGTGTTGATAATAGAGACAGTCTCTGAAGCCCTGGAAATCAACCCCAATGCAGAGGTAAGCCTGTATCCAAAGAAGTCCATCTTCCAGCTGTCAATTTTTATTAGACCACCTTCTAGATTTAGCAACCTGCTTGTTAGGACAAGCAGAGGTCCTCATCCCAGGTCAAGGGTCAGCATGCTGCTCAGATATTTCCATTTAGGAGAGAGAGTGTCCAGGTCACACAGGGACTCCGGAATTCTGCCTACATTTCCTGTTAGGAAGACTAATTCCCAAGCCCATCTCCTGAGTAGCTGTCAAACTATCCCGTGTTTAATGTTAGTTTATATGCTAAAGGACAGAACAGAGAATAACTTATTTTAAAAACTGGTGAAGTGAATATGCAGTTAAAAACAATTAAATGTGTCAATTTATTTAGTAAGGTGAATGCCAACAAGAAATTAAGCTGGTCTGCTAAATACAAAAATACAATATTCCTAGTTAAACTGGGAGGTATAAGTTGAGGGCTCACAATAGCACATTATATAGAGGGATGCTGGAGACAGGCTATAACCACTAACAAACATGCTCTACCTCTTCCGTCCACCGGCATGTGGGCCTTCACCATTCTTCCCAAACCCTTTAATGGATATGTGATCTTTTTGTGAGCATGATGAGCTATAAGGCCTATGCAAGGTATCTGTGAAAGGGTCAGGAACAGGCTCAGCACAGGCTATGCTTGTCTGTATACTTGTTAACTAGCATGCTGTCATGGTCTTATGCTGACATAAGCCTATAAACACAAAATTATGGTAAATTATGTTCTTCAAACAAGTGAGGACAATCAACCAAAAGCCAAGAAAACAATAATACTGCTAAGAAACCAACCACCCAACATTTAAAAAGATTTAAGGACAGATATTACCATTTTAGTAATATATATTAATCTAAATATATATGTATATATACATATATATATGTGTGAGCATACATATATATATGTATATATATGTGTGTGTATATATATGTGTGTATTATTGGTAGTTTGGGAAGGTCAACTGAAGGTCACTGAATCATAGCATAACATTGCAGTGTTACAGAGGATAACAGGACATTGCAGTGTTACAGAGAATAACAGGACATTGCAGTGTTGCAGAGGGTAACATGACATTACAGTGTTACAAAGGATGTCAGGACATTTCAGTGTTGCAGAGGATGACAACATTACAGTGTGGCAGAGGATAACACAATATTACAGCGTTGCAGAGGATAACATGATATGGCATAACATGACATTACATTGTTGCAGAGGATGACAGGACAGGGCAGTGTTGCAGAGGGCAGATGGTTTGGACTAGACAGTATGCTCTCTGTTGACTGTACCCTCTTCCTGTCCATCTCTTAGATTATTCTTTCTTTGCTTCTCCTCCTTTATCTCTTAACTTTTATCCTCCTTTCCTCTATGTGTAGTTATCTTTCTTCCTTGTTATTTTAATCCACCAAATGCTGTCAGGTGGACAGAATGTAATCAAATGAAGCTATTGACCCACAAACACCACAGCTACTCATTTGGTAGTCTCCATGTGGTCTCCTGGTCTTAACTTTTAAAGAAAAGTAAGGAAAGGTTTGATACAAATATTCCTTACTGATGCTTTCCCACATGGATGCAAACAACAACATCGGTATCTGCTTGAGCCTAAGCGAGAAACCGAGTGTCCAGCATGACCTTTTCGTCCATGTTGCGTCTGTGTTTCTTCATCACTACAGTCTGAAAGCTCAAGAAATTGGTTATGTTCTTTTTGGCACAACAAATAAACCAAGATGATAGTTTGAAAGAAGGTAGCTTATTTTTGAAAATAGAGTATGCTCCTAGATTCAAATTTAAATTAACTGCCCTAGAATTTAATGATGTTAAATAATAACTTGAATAAATATCATTTAAAAATATACTTAAAATAAATTAGGATAAATGACATTAAGGCACTTTTTATTTAAACAGCTTCCAAAGCACCTAATTTGCATTTATTGATAAGAGTAGTATAAGTTACATTTAATAATCTATTTGTAGTCATCACTCTTGCATAGCCATATGCTTACGAATAATAATTAAATCGCCATTAAATTTCTTAACTTTATTTTTCAATTTTAATTCTTTCCCCCATATATTGACAATTAGCTGTAATTATTCCCGGAAAGGACATTGGATGCATCATGTATGCATTAAGGATGAGATCATTTGATAAGTAGAGAAAATTAATAATTATTGCCCAATGAAGCCAGTTCCTAGAGAACCTTCCAGGTTTATGTGATGACAGTCAAACATTTTCTCCAGTCACAGAATGCATTTTGAGCTATAATTTGAAGAAACTCACACTGTCCTGTAAGCAGCCCTGTCCACCAGGTTAGGGGCAGTGAATCACCATGCAATTAAGCAGTCTGCTAAATGATCGATTGCATTACTTTGTTTGCCACCAGCTGGAATAATTAGGGAGTAGTAATAATCACTCCAATTAAAGTGATTGTTTTACAGCTCACCCTTGTCTGTTTTTACCTGAGCTATTCAGGAGACAAAAAAAGCCCTCAGTAGTAGCTTTCCTGCTGGTTGAGGCTCAGAGGACTTCCACCGACCATAAAGGACACAGGATCCCTAGTTCCTCCCCAGAGGCCAGCACTGCTGGGCTTTCCTCTGGCCTGGCTGCTCTGGTCTCCCTGGTTTAGTATTCTGTACATTGTTGGTCAGCTCCTGAGGCTCTGACAGCGAGGTGTGGCAGCCTACTTATGCATTCTGCAGAGGAACTCCCTTTCCCTCTCACATGGAAGGAATGGCAACATTTATCATCCTGCCTTGGTAGCACTCATAGAGACACAGCATGAAGCCAGAGCAGCCAGTGCACTCAGGGAAGCCCTATCAGAGCCTATTTTCAATTCTGAATCGAAAACTATTGTAAATAGTATACCCAGTTTGACTGCAGGCCAGGACCCCGCTTCGATAACTCCTCTAAGGCCTCACTCTGAGCTCCCTCGCAGCCTCCTAGGCCCCACTGCTGCTGCTCACCAAGTGCAAAATGTGCTCAGCTTATCCATTTTGAGTGAGGAGGATTTTCCTGTTGTAGCCTGCAAAGCCTGGAGGAACCTTAGTGTCAGCCAGACCTTAGATGAAGCTGTGTTCCATGCAGGAGAGTTTTACCGGTACTGCCTTCCCTTAAGTCCGCTTTGAAGCATCAGGTGTTTAGACTCATGTAGGCTTTTACTCAAAGAACAGCAGACACTCATCCACTCATCTCATATCATATGTCTACATAGCATCTAGTACCAAAAGCGGTAGGTACAGCATCTAGAACCGAGAAGGTCTGATAGTGACACTCTTGGCTCTGACACAGACAAGCTTTGGTCTTAAGCTTGTTTCCATACACATGTCTGACGGGTGTCAGGAAAGCCTGTGTCATAACAAGGACTTTCTATAAGATCACCAGTTTGCCCATTGTTCTGTATTAGGTCACAGGATTAGATGCACCTGCTGATGAGGAAACTGAGGCAGTCAGAGGGCTACGTGGAACATGACTTCATTGAAGAACACGCTTTTTGGAAGTAGGCTGGGAACCTGCCAGTTGCTTCTTGAGAAGGCAGAGCTGGATAGGTGAGGAGTGCTCCAGCTGTGCACGGAGCACAGACCTGTCACACTTGGGCACTGACATGCACAGGCAGTTCCTTCATAACCAAGGTGGAGTTTCTAACCTAACTGACTAGCTGTTCTAACAATATCGACGAATGTGTATGACTTAGTGAAGCTTATTAACTCACTCATATTAATTCAACACAAAATAAATTAGTGAATGTTCTGACTGGAAAAAGTTCAACAGATACAAAAATAGAGCTAGGGTGTTGAAGAAAGCAATTTCATTATTTTTTTTTTTTTGTCTTTTTTTTTTATTTGATATAATTTATTTACATTTCAAATGATTTCCCCTTTTCTAGCCCCCCACCCACTCCCCGAAAGTCCCGTAAGCCCCCTTCTCTTCCCCTGTCCTCCCTCCCACCCCTTCCCAGTTCCCCGTTCTGGTTTTGCCAAATACTGTTTCATTGAGTCTTTCCAGAACCAGGGACCACTCCTGCTTTCTTCTTGTATCTCATTTGATGTGTGGATTATGTTTTGGGTATTCCAGTTTTCTAGGTTAATAACCACTTATTAGTGAGTGCATACCATGATTCACCTTTTGAGTCTGGGTTACCTCACTTAGTATGATGTTCTCTAGCTCCATCCATTTGCCTAAGAATTTCATGAATTCATTGTTTCTAATGGCTGAATAGTACTCCATTGTGTAGATATACCACATTTTTTGTATCCACTCTTCTGTTGAGGGATACCTGGGTTCTTTCCAGCATCTGGCAATTATAAATAGGGCTGCTATGAACATAGTAGAGCATGTATCCTTATTACATGGTGGGGAATCCTCTGGGTATATGCCCAGGAGTGGTATAGCAGGATCTTCTGGAAGTGAGGTGCCCAGTTTTCGGAGGAACCGCCAGACTGCTTTCCAGAGTGGTTGTACCAATTTGCAACCCCACCAGCAGTGGAGGAGTGTTCCTCTTTCTCCGCATCCTCTCCAACACCTGCTGTCTCCTGAATTTTTAATCTTAGCCATTCTGACTGGTGTAAGATGAAATCTTAGGGTTGTTTTGATTTGCATTTCCCTAATGACTAATGAAGTGGAGCATTTTTTAAGATGCTTCTCCGCCATCCGAAGTTCTTCAGGTGAGAATTCTTTGTTTAACTCTGTACCCCATTTTTTAATAGGGTTGTTCGGTTTTCTGGAGTCTAACTTCTTGAGTTCTTTATATATATTGGATATTAGCCCTCTATCTGATGTAGGATTGGTGAAGATCTTTTCCCAATTTGTTGGTTGCCGATCTGTCCTCTTGATGGTGTCCTTTGCCTTACAGAAACTCTGTAACCTTATGAGGTCCCATTTGTCAATTCTTGCTCTTAGAGCATACGCTATTGGTGTTCTGTTCAGAAACTTTCTCCCTGTACCGATGTCCTCAAGGGTCTTCCCCAGTTTCTTTTCTATTAGCTTCAGAGTATCTGGCTTTATGTGGAGGTCCTTGATCCATTTGGATTTGAGCTTAGTACAAGGAGACAAGGATGGATCAATTCGCATTCTTCTGCATGCTGACCTCCAGTTGAACCAGCACCATTTGTTGAAAAGGCTATCTTTTTTCCATTGGATGTTTTCAGCCTCTTTGTCGAGGATCAAGTGGCCATAGGTGTGTGGGTTCATTTCTGGATCTTCAATCCTGTTCCATTGATCCTCCTGCCTGTCACTGTACCAATACCATGCAGTTTTTAACACTATTGCTCTGTAGTATTGCTTGAGGTCAGGGATACTGATTCCCCCAGATTTTCTTTTGTTGCTGAGAATAGTTTTAGCTATCCTGGGTTTTTTGTTGTTCCAGATGAATTTGATAATTGCTCTTTCTAACTCTGTGAAGAATTGAGTTGGGATTTTGATGGGTATTGCATTGAATCTGTATAGTGCTTTAGGCAAAATGGCCATTTTAACTATATTGATTCTACCGATCCATGAGCATGGGAGGTTTTCCCATTTTTTGAGGTCTTCTTCCATTTCCTTCTTCAGAGTCTTGAAGTTCTTGCCATACAGATCTTTCGCATGTTTGGTAAGAGTCACCCCAAGATACTTTATACTGTTTGTGGCTATTGTGAAGGGGGTCATTTCCCTAATTTCTTTCTCAGCCTGCTTATCCTTTGAGTATAGGAAGGCCACTGATTTGCTTGAGTTGATTTTGTAACCTGCCACTTTGCTGAAGTTGTTTATCAGCTGTAGGAGCTCTCTAGTGGAGTTCTTTGGGTCACTTAGGTAGACGATCATGTCGTCTGCAAATAATGATAGTTTGACTTCCTCCTTTCCAATTTGTATCCCTTTGACCTCCTTATGTTGTCGAATTGCCCGAGCTAGTACCTCAAGTACAATATTGAAAAGATAAGGAGAAAGGGGGCAGCCTTGTCTGGTCCCTGATTTCAGTGGGATTGCTTCAAGTTTCTCTCCGTTTAGTTTGATGCTGGCTACCGGTTTGCTGTATATTGCTTTTACTATGTTTAGGTATGGGCCTTGAATTCCTGTTCTCTCCAAGACTTTAAGCATGAAAGGATGCTGAATTTTGTCAAATGCTTTTTCAGCATCCAATGAAATGACCATGTGGTTTTGTTCTTTGAGTTTGTTTATGTAGTGGATTGTATTGATGGATTTCCGTATATTGAACCAACCCTGCATTCCCGGGATAAAGCCTACTTGATCATGGTGGATGATCGTTTTGATGTGTTCTTGGATTCGGTTGGCAAGAATTTTGTTGAGTATTTTTGCATCGATGTTCATAAGGGAAATTGGTCTGAAGTTCTCTTTCTTTGTTGGATCTTTGTGTGGCTTTGGTATCAGCGTAATTGTGGCTTCGTAGAAGGAATTGGGTAGTGTTCCTTCTGTTTCTATTTTGTGGAATAGTTTGAAGAGTATTGGTGTTAACTCTTCTTTGAAGGTCTGGTAGAATTCTGCACTGAAACCATCTGGTCCTGTGCTTTTTTTGGTTGGAAGACTTTCTATGACTCCTTCTATTTCTTTAGGCTTTATGGGACTGTTTAGATGGTCTAGTTGGTCCTGATTTAATTTTGGTATTTGGTATCTGTCAAGGAAATTGTCCATTTCCTCCAGATTCTCCAGTTGTGTTGAGTACAGGCTCTTGTAGTAGGATCTGATGATTTTTTGGATTTCCTCAGTTTCCGTTGTTATGTCTCCCTTTTCATTTCTAAGTTTGTTAATTTGGATACTTTCTCTGTGCCCTTTGGTCAGTCTGGCTAAGGGTTTATCTATCTTGTTGATTTTCTCAAAGAACCAGCTCCTAGTTTTGTTGATTTTTTGTATGGTTCTCTTTGTTTCTACTTGATTGATTTCGGCCCTGAGTTTGATGATTTCCTGCCTTCTACTCCTCCTGGGTGAAATAGCTTCTTTTTGTTCTAGGGCTTTCAGGTGTGTCATTAAGTTGGTAATGTATGCTCTCTCCATTTTCTTTTTGGAGGCACTCAGGGCTATGAGTTTTCCTCTTAGCACTGCTTTCATTGTGTCCCATAGATTTGGGTATGTTGTGTTTTCATTTTCATTGTGTTCTAAAAAGTCTTTAATTTCTTTCTTTATTTCTTCCTTGACCAAGGTGTCATTGAGTAGAGTATTGTTCAATCTCCACGTGTTTGTGGGTTTTCTGTTGTTTCTGTTGCTATTGAAGACCACTTTTATTCCATAGTGATCAGATAGGAGGCATGGGATTAGTTCTATCTTTTTATATTTGTTGAGGTCTGTCTTGTGACCAATTATATGGTCGATTTTGGAGAAGGTACCATGAGGTGCTGAAAAAAAGGTATATTCTTTTGTTTTAGGATAGAATGTTCTATATATATCAGTTAAATCTAATTGGTCCAAAGCTTCAATTAGTTTCATTGTGTCCTTGTTTAGTTTCTGTTTTCCTGATCGGTCCATTGAGGAAAGTGCAGTGTTGAAGTCACCCACAATTATTGTGTTAGGTGCAATGTGTGCTTTGAGTTTTAATAAAGTTTCTTTTATGAAAGAGGGTGCCCTTGCATTTGGAGCATAGATATTCAGGATTGAGAGTTCTTCTTGTTGTATTTTTCCTTTGACCAGCAAGAAGTGTCCCTCAGAGTCTCTTTTGATGACTTTGGGTTGAAAGTCAATTTTATCTGATATTAAAATGGCTACTCCAGCTTGTTTCCTGAGACCATTTGCTTGTAAAATTGTCTTCCAGCCTTTTACTCTAAGGTAGTGTTTGTCTTTGACCCTGAGGTGTGTTTCCTGTAAGCAGCAAAATGTAGGGTCCTGTTTACGTATCCATTCAGTTAGTCTGTGTCTTTTTATTGGGGCATTGAGTCCATTGATGTTAAGAGATATTAAGGAATAGTGATTGTTACTTCCTATCATTTTTGACGTTATTTTTTAAATTTGATTGCTTAACTTATTTGGGTTTGATGAAAGGTTACTATCTTGCTTTTTTCAGGGTGGAGTTTCCCTCCTTGTATTGGTGTTGTCCTCCTATTATCCTTTTTAGGGCTGGGTTTGTGGATAGATATTGGGTGAACTTGGTTTTGTCGTGAAATATCTTAGTTTCTCCATCTATGGTGATTGAGAGTTTTGCTGGATATAGTAGTTTTGGTTGGCATTTGTGTTCTCTTAGAGTCTGCATGAGATCTGCCCAGGACCTTCTAGCCTTCATAGTCTCAGGTGAAAAGTCTGCTGTGATTCTGATAGGTCTTCCTTTATATGTTACTTGGCCTTTTTCTCTTACTGCCTTTAGTATTCTTTCTTTGTTTAGAACATTTGGTGTTTTGATTATTATGTGACGGGAAGTATTTCTGTTCTGGTCCAGTCTGTTTGGAGTTCTGTAGGCTTCTTGTATATTCATGGGCATCTCTCTCTTTAGGTTAGGGAAGTTTTCTTCCATAATTTTATTGAAGATATTTGCTGGCCCTTTAAGTTGTAAATCTTCACTCTCATCTATGCCTATAATCCTTAGGTTTGGTCTTCTCATTGTGTCCTGGATTTCCTGGATATTTTGGGTTACAAGCTTTTTGCACTTTGCATTTTCTTTAACTGTTGAGTCCATGGTTTCTATGGAATCTTCAGCATCTGAGATTCTTTCTTCTATCTCTTGTATTCTGTTGTTGATATTTGCATCTCTGTCCCCTGATTTCTTCCCAAGGCTTTCTATCTCCAAAGTTGTCTCCCTTTGAGTTTTCTTAGTTGTTTCTACTTCTGATTTTAGATCCTGGATGGTTTTGCTTAGCTCCTTCCCTTGCATGTTTGTGTTTTCCTGTAATTCTTTAAGAGATTTTTGTGTTTCCTCTTTCATGAGCTCAGCCTGTTGACCAAAGTTCTCCTGTATTTCTTTAAGAGATTTTTGTGTTTCGTCTTTCATGACCTCAGCCTGTTGAGCAAAGTTCTCCTGTATTTCTTTAAGTGTTTTTTGCATTTCCTCCTTGTTGGCTTTTGTATTCTCCTGGATTTCTTTCAATGATTTTTGTGTTTCCCTTGCAAGGGCTTCTAACTTTTGATCCATTTTCTCCTCAATGTCCTTCATGTGTTCCTGTACCAGCATCATGACCAGTGATTTTAAATCCAAATCTTGTTTTACTGGTGTGATGGGGTATCCAGGACTTGCTGGTAGAGGAGAATTTGGTTCAGATGTTGCCATATTGCCTTGATTTCTGTTAGTGACGTTTCTGCGTTTGCCTTTTGCCATCTAGCTCTCACTGGTGTTACTTGGTCTTGTCAGTGCTGGACTCACCAGTGCAAGCTGCCCCTTCCCCGTTGGCCTCTGGTGCACAGCTTACACTCTGCACTGCCTATAGACAGGGTGCTGTTGTCCAGGCTGTTCAGATCCCGAAGCAGGCACCTGAAGGCTCCCGCTGGGGCCCGCAGGATTTATTGGAGCACACCGACTTCTCCCAGCTGGCCGCCCGGAAGCCCCCACTAGCCTCTTGAGGGACCTGGAGATGTGGCGGCCACCCAGGCTGATCTGAAGCGGAGAGAGTTGAGCTGGGGGCTTCTGCCTGAGGCCTTGCCCCAGATTGTGTCTGTGGACCAGGTGGAACCCGTGTGCACCCCCAGGGAGCTCCGAAGGTGAATGTTGCTGTGACCTCCCCTGTGCTCCGCTCACTCCGCTGGGCAGCCGATTTCCCCAACCGGGCTGGCGCACACTAGGTTAGCCTTGTCGCCTGGGCCCTGAGTCCAGGCAAACGCCTGGGAGGCCAAGGTCCGAGCAAAGTTCCCCTAGGGCTATGTCTGTTATTTGGGTCCGCCAGGTGACCCGGATGGCGGGCGTGCGCGTCCGCGCTCCGCGAAAGCACCGGGAGAGTCTGTTGTGCTAATAACCTCCTGGGCTGGTTGACACACAGATGGCCCACCAAGCCGCCCAGTTCTTGGGGTCAGTCCTGTGCCTTTTGGGGCCTAGACCCCCGTTTTGTTAGCCTCAGGCTACGCTTGTTAGCAGTCTCTGCCCTCCCGAGCACTCTGGCTCCTGTAGGCAAAATGGCGGCGCGTGCACCGGCCGGGGCAAAAAAAAAACTCCTGGCTGGGTTGGCGCCCCGATGGCCACTCGAACAGCCCAGGGCCTGGGTGCAGGCCAACGCCCATCTGGCTCAGACCCCTGCGGTGTTGGGCCTAGGATTATGTTTGTGTACCTCAGTCTGACCGATCTCTGGAGCCCGGGATCAAGATGGCGGTGAGTCTCTCCTGACTGGCGGGCAGCCGAGTTCTGAAGTGGCTTCCGTGCAGCGAAAGGCTCCGCAGAACCGCAGTTGCTTGCCGCCCGGCTGGTCAGCGAAGGTCAGTGGTCGTGGGCGCAGGGCCTAACTGGACCCTGTGTCGCCTTGGTTCCACTGCTGATGGCCCTTCAGCTGGAGCAGCCACTGCTACCGCCGCCGCCGCCGCCGCCGCCGCCGCCCGGGAGCATGAGGCAATGAATCCAATTTCATTATTTTTAAACACACTTCAAACAATGTCAATGGAAAGTACATCACCGCGTTAATTTTAGAAGCAAGAGCCAGGCTTCCTCAGAGATCAAGTCTGGCATCTGAAGGGACTCTCCCAGTCCCTGAAGTACATTTTCTAAGTATTTAGCAATGTTCTACAGAGCATCTAGTACCAGAAGCGGTAGGCACAGCATCTAGAGCCGAGAAGACTAAGACATAGCCAGTCAAACAGTGGACCTGCTATTTGACGTGTGATTTTTGATGACTGCTCAAAGACTGATAAAAACAGTGGTATTACAAAGAAAGTGCATTATTTACAGTGATGTTCTTGCATGTTGTAAAATGGCTCCGTGAAAAGATTACCTGATACATTTTCAGTGTTTATAAGCCAAGGAGCATTTTCTCTTTGAAGCATTTCCACTCTTCCACTAAGCATGTGTTAAGCTCATTTTACTATTTTAATGTTGTTGAAGACTCTACCATCTGTATTTATGACTTAGCCTCCAGCCTCACAAATTAAAGGGGCAGAGGGGTCACTCCATGTTTAGTTTTAATTTGTTTACTTGCTTAAAAACAACTTGGAATATTTAAAAGAAGATGGTTCTGATTTGCTGCCTCTAAGCTTTATTTTACATCGTATTTTGACATTATAAAAAAAGGAGAAAAAACACTGGCAGAATGTGCTCCTTTAAAACAGTTTATACTGATTTATTGTTTGGTTTACAGGTGCTTCTGTGCTTGGTAAGTGGCGTGGCACAAGTGTGGCTACTGGTGGAGCGTTTACAAGGGTTGGATCTCTCTTCCACCATGTGGGTACCAGGTATCACACTCAGGTCTTTGGTACAAGGTATCACACTTAGGTCTTTGACTTTGGAGACAACTGTGTTTATATGCTGAGGCATCTTATGGGACCTCCCCCCACCCCCACCCCCCGAGCCACCCCCAGTGAACATAATTTTGTAAATCCCTAATTACAACACACAACATTGTCGGGCTTTCAGTACTCTGAAGTAAAAGCATATTCAGTACTTAGGTGACTTTTAGACTGTGACTTAATCATCCATGTTTTCAGGTGTAATTTCATGGGATGGCTAGCATCTTTATGAATCCTTATTGTACCAGGAATCTTCTTGAATGAGGTGGGCGGAAACTGAAAGACTGTAAGGTTTCTGTCAGGCCTTTAGCAGGTGTCACTGAAATCTGCCATGAGAAAATAGTCCAAGGAATGAATGCAGTTCATGGGCATGTTGTCCTGAACTCAGAGGAATAATACTTAAAATCACCGAATTATCTCTAATGAAAAAAGAAAGCATATCTGGTTTTCAGTACATTTTTGTTGTAAATTCATGTGGTGGTAAATTACTTTCCCAAGGTATTAACTAAAACCACATATTGGTTATTATATCTTGGTACTAAAGAATTGCTGTGCAGTACATTTATCACACATGAGACCTACCTCTGCATTCTGTATTCTATTCTGTATTTCTTTGTTCGGAAACTTTCGGGGTGTTGTAAGAAGTAGTACACAATATCAGGAGTGACGGGGAAGAATGGGATGGGGGTCCCAGGTTTTAGAAGCTTGGATTCTATATGTATGCTTTATCTGCTAATAAAAATATATGTTATCACAGAATTTAATTGTGAACTCTCACAAAATGCAGCGTGAAAGTATCTGTCCATGTATCTCAAATCAAAAACATGTTTTTCTTCAGCACATTTCCAGAGGCAATATAAGCCTGCTAGGAAATTCCAGTGATCCACTCTATTATCTGCACACTTTAAACAAGGTATTTGTTATTCTGCATCAGCATGGTAGATATTTTTTAATCTTTTTTTAACCTTTTAATAAACAAGGAGGCCTGAGTAGATTCTGATCATTTCATGATTTCCACTGTAAACCTATAGAGTAAGTAAGACTTTAAAAAAATATTTTTTATTTGAAATGATTTATTTGCAAATGTAAAACCTCCCAGATGAGAAAAGGTCATGATTATGGAGTGACATTGAGAGACATGGACCTAACTGGACCAGTGTAATATACTCTTTCAAGAGAAATATGTTCTTCAGTTGGCAGAAATGTGTAGAGGAATAAAAGATAAGATGCTAATAAATGATTGCTGCTCAACTTCAGCTCTGAGACAGATGACAGGAGTAAAACCATTGATCCAGATAGCATTCGGATATTTTCTTGGTGTTTGTAAAAGACAGTGGACACCCAAGCTTGAGTAAGAGTGTTCTAATGACATAATATGAAACTTTTGATGCAAAACACACACACAAAACACACATCACACACACACACACACACACACACACACACACACATTCACCAAACCAAAAAAAAAAAAAACCTAACAACAACAACAACAAAAACCCAGCTCTCATGTTAAAGCCTATGCCAGAGAGCTTATCTAGAGCCATTTTAAGTGACCATGACCTAGGGACAGAGATTTGTGTTAACTCCAAATTCCATGCTCCATTGTGGAAGCAATTTATGAAGTTTTATGGTTTTATAGAACAAAGAATGTCAAAAATGAAGGCAAGTTTAGAATAAGCCAGTAAGTACATCAGAAAGTCAGTTACAGTAAGAAGGGGAGCTTTTCTATAGGCCTCAGATGCTATCTATAACTTTTCGCTTTATGCTAAAGATAATTAGGCTAAAAGGTAATTACCCTCTCGGCCTGCAAAGCTCCCATCTCTCCACATTATTGCAACTCTTTTCAGTCAGTCTGTCTCTTCAGACACAGCCTCCCTGTAGGTCCTACAAAGCGAGTGTCTTTGCCTTCACATCCATGACTGCAGTAAGAAGGACCGAATGTTTACTTCTTCCATTTCTCCTTACCACAGTAGGTTGGGTTTTTTCTTTGTTGTTGTTATTTATTTTTGTTTGTTTTATTCTTTAATAAATCATGTATTCTTGCCCAGGATCACAGAGACATGGTTGCTTTTTGGTTTTGTTTGTTTCTTAAATGAATGCACAAAGTGAGAAGATAAAATAAACACACGAAAAAGGATGTTACATAACCATGCACCAAGGACTGGAATATTGCAAATTCAAGAAGAAAATGGATAAAAAGCCAAATCACTGAGAGTTCTCTACTTAGAGACAGCAGTCTGAGATGTGCTTATCCTTGATTCTGGACAAATACATCAGGGTTTGAACGAAGGGAGTAAAGACTGATGCTGAGTTATTCCTGTGGGTAAGAAGGTGGAGATGATGGACATATAACTTCAAAGCAGAGAGGCATGGGGTACCATGCGCAGGACCACCAAGATGGAGGGGATCTGCACTGGTGTGAAAAGACATGCATGGTAGGTCTACAAGAGAAACTAGAGGAAAAGATAACAGTATAGTTTTTAGAATACCTATCCAGTCAAACATCTCCTTCAGTTCCAGTCCAGTGATTTGCTCTAATCAGACACAACCTAAGAGAGTTTGCAAATACTTGTTTTAGTTTTCTATTTTGAAGTAGCAACTATCACTCTCCTGTCTAAGGCCTTGACATTCTTGTGTTGAGTTCCTGCACAAAAGTGCTTATATGTATATATGTGCACACAGAGGCCAAAGTTTATTTTACCATTTTAAGACACGGTAAAAAGTTGCTCTGGAAAAATGTTAGAGGGACAGGGACAACAGAGAGTTCTGTGGTTAGGGAATAACCTTGTACTGATATTAGCTTCCTGATTGATAATCACACTTCTATATACAATGATGATATCTTATAGTGTTCTTGTGTAGGAATGGCATTGTGTCTGGAACTTTCCCTAAATAAGATGCAGTCTAACAAAAGGCCTTAACACCAGATATAGACTCATGTGGAAATGGAACACTGGTTAGAGGAATCTAACATTTACAGCAATTGATACTTCTTGTAAAGAGGGCAAAGGTCAGATGTTGCCCCAATACTCTAATAAGAATATATTATTTATTATATACTCTAGAATCTACCAAGGATCCTGGATCATAGATATGGCTGGCAGATATATACAATGCCCCATCCTTTATTTTAATATCTGCCTGCTGTGAAATTAGGACATTTCCTTATCAAAAGCCATTCTCTCTATCACATTCATTGCCAAGGAGCCACATGAACCCTGCACTTGGGTCCTAAAAATATCATCAAAGACTATCTTTTCAATTAACCAAATTATTTCTTATCGTAAATCATATGCATCCATAATGGAATAGCCTAGATTCTCCTTTAAAGTGTAGAGTTACAAGAGGCTAGCAAGACAAGAAAAACATCAGCTCTAACTATATGGTGTGCTACACAGTTTTGAAAGCTAAAAGAAAAGCAGTTAAGAGCATGGAACAGCTTTTACTGTTGCAAGGAAAGCTAGTACTTGACAGACCATGGAAGAGGAATAAGCATTGTATCTTTTACAAAGTTGGCCAAAGGACTTTAGACATTGCCAGAAGGGCACGAAGAAGCACCTGCTTTCCCAATTGTGTCTTCTATTCCATAGTCACATGGCCCATTACAAATCCTACCCTTCTATCTAAGTTTAGAGATGATTGTATTTCACCACTGGTAACTTTGGAGTTAGAATTAACCAGTGCAATTACATTTCTGGGCATATGTATATACACGCATGCATGCTTGTGTATGTAAAATTTAAGGGCCCCAGCCACTCTTATTTTCACAGATATTCTCCCCAGCCTCTGGTTCTTTTCCTGAGATGAAAGCAGGCATTTCTGTTTCTTTGTCCTATAGGAGGATTACAGAGGCCTGGGGCAACAGTTTAACAGAATCCTATTCTTTCATACCTCTAAAAACTGGTAACTGCACTCTATTTGAAAGCATTCGGGAGAACTTTTGCCTGTGACTGCATCCTAGATGCCCAGATTGATGCAGTTCTCAGCATTCCTTGGCTTGCAGATACTTACCCTCGCTAGAAACCCTCTCCTTGGACCTCCTCAGTTTTGCTCTCTGCATGCCACTTCTATGCCTCTTCTAATAAGAATACCAAGTCACCCAGGCTTAGAGAACACCGAAAGAGCTGAGTCTTAACTTGATCCCACCTACTGAGATCTGTCCCAAATAATGTCTCATGTGCAGGTACAGAGTTTAGAATCTTAATGCATCTTTAGGGAGATCACAACTCAGGGAATAACGTACAGCAGTCTGAGTCTCTTCAGCACTCAGCACCATTCTCCTTAGAAACTCATAATGAAGTCTGTTAGTCCTAGCCTGTGTCCAGCAAGGGATGTGGTCTCCACTCTTTTGTCTTCTCCCCCTCCTGCTCCTCCAGTGATTAGCACAGGACTGGTGCTCAAAAAATGGTATTGTTTCTTTCTGAGAAACTTTCTGTTTCTCAGCTTCTGACTGAATAGTCCTTTTCTCCTTCAAGGTCACCAGGAAAGTGGGACCACGTGATTAATTAATGGGCTCCCGCATGGGTGTAAGAGAAAATGACAAAGCTGTTCCAATGACACGACTGCGGAGCCAGGGCTCGTGGAGATCCTGGCTGCTCCCAAGGCCCAGTTCAACTGCACCCTGTTTAGTTCAACCCAGATCTGCTGGGTTCAAGACTGATCTGAGTTTAGTAGAACAAAAAGGGATAGAAAAAAAGCTAGAATTTTGACTTTGCAAAAACTTCAAGGGCTTCTACTTAGCTATTTAGCCTATGGGACATAATTTTGTTTATTCTGATGGAAAAGTTTGAGCAAAATTGCTATTTTTGGATTAACGCATCTATTCTCATTTATGGCTAGACTCATTTCAAATCAAGTATTCTTTGAACCAGGAGGTTAGAGCTTATTAAAATTTCACAGATGCCAAGATCCTAAAATGTTTGGATGTCCTACAGGGCATATTTGAACATTTTTGAGGCCACTTAGCTAAAAGCATGTGTCAGCCAACCCTCTTAATTCTAGAAAATTAGGCAGTTTGTGTAGGATAATTTTTCATAATTTAGATGGTTTCACTGTACCACCCTTTTTTCATGTTTGCACACTTGGACCATCTTATTAATTCTAGCAGAATGATGTATTCTGATAGAGATTCCCAATGTGTTGGTTACCTTTTTTCTTCTAGGTTACTATTCCCTGACTAAAGCAGTCACCTATCCTGCTATTACATTATGTAAATATGTTTGATTATCCATATGGGTGATAAAAATAGCTTCCCGGTCAACATCTTTCAATGCTAATTTATCATTATTTGACCTATGCATGTCTTTGTACCTCTGCATTTATGCTAAGGACTCTGAAACTGATGAAATTATTTTATTCTTTAGGAAATAATTTAGTAAGTAAAAGTCTGTGTGGTTGAATTATAATTGTGTCTTTGTGTAAAAGGAATGAGGTATTTTGGATTCACTCTTCCTGTGAGGGCCTATGTAACAGCTCAAAGTTAATTACAGTTAATTCAAGACATGTGGGTTTTGTTTTGTGGCTGTTGCGATTTTATATAAAGCAAGCCGAAATGAAATCACAGCACATTATGCACCATTAGCTGCAGGCTTCTGTGCTAAACGCATCTTGAGCTAGATTTACTCAAGTTGAGCGCTTGATATGAGAACTAATTATTCTGGATTTAATTTTGTTCTGGAAAAAAAAAGCTGTGTGTCTCAAAGTATATGTTTAGTGATAGCACTTGTAAACATAGAAGCAATAACTACGAAGTAGTTAATTATATTCCGGGCATGGAATTGACATCTAAAAAGACTGTGCTTTGGCTTTTAAAACTATTATTTGGATATTTTGTTAAGTATCATTTGTTCATAATGCAAGTAGAGTGATTTTGAACTGATAATAGTGTCTGCATTGTGGTTCTTTAAAAAAGATAAAGGGATGTTGTCAAAGTGCCGGGACTATATGTTTGTTAACTAAAAAGAAAAGGAAGTTTGTGAGGGAAGGACAGACAAAGATGGCCACTCTATGTATCATAAAGCAATACTCACCCAAAGCTATGGCTTCTAATGCTCTTAAAAATTAAATGAAATAAAAATAAAAATACTAAATAGAACTTGCATCTAATAAAGAAACTTGTGCTAGAAAATTTCCTGATTTCCTCAAATGGAAATTCAAATTTTATTCTCAATTTTTATAGTAGCCATGAGGGTTCATCCATATATACCTCAGCAACTGCATATAGAGCAATTAATGTATGGGTTTCATTTCATTTTTGACTATTATGGTATGTTACTGAAAATGCATGAATAAAGACCACACTGAATCCTGTATCAAACCAATGAACGTATCTGGTTTTGTGGACATATTGATATGGAGAACTGGTTCTTTCTTGGTGGAATGTGGTGTCAGGTGATGTCTTCATTTTTTTTTTGTAATGGAAATACATTTGGACCAAGTTCTAATTAAACTTATATTCACTGACTTATGTTTGATATGCTATACAATTTACTTGAAGCAAATTTTCAAAGCAACTGCTGATCTACTTTATGGTCTGTGGGCTATTTAATAGGAGCAGATTCCGATGATATGTGATATCAGGGATTCAGCAGGAGTTCAAGACTCTACATTAGATAATGCCACCTTCATTGTACCCACTCCAGGGAAGATGAATAAACCGTGTTTTAAAATTTAATCACCTATCAATAAGCAGTTGGTTTGTTTCCATGATTGGCTGCTATGAGTTATGCTATGAATATTCAACACACATTTTTATTGCCTCATCTGTATTGAACTGGTAAGAGTACATATCTGTCAGGAGCATGCTGGGATCATTTGGTAACTCTTGAAATACCTATTGTGCCATATTGTAGACACAGCCATGATAACTCCCACTTTTCTGCATTCTTCCCAGAATTTGTTCTTGGTTGTTCTTTTTGTACTGCTTGAGGATGAAGCCTGGACCTTACACATGCTAGGGAAATATGCTACCAAAGCTGATACCCTCATCAGATTTTACTTCCTGTGAAAATCATGTGGTCCTCTCCCAGAGCACCAGGACAGCAGGCATATTTTAACTCACTGATGACTGGGCATTCCATAGGAGCAGAACTACTGGGCTTCACTTGATGTTCCTAGTGAGAAAAAGTACATAGAACTTTATTTAGGACATTTTAATGACTTGTCCCCATTAGCTAACAAGGCATTCAAATTTCCTCATTAGGTATGTGTGGCATTTTGTATGGCCACATATAATTCTCTAAGCCCCATAGAAGCAGTGTCATCCTCTGGGAACTCTAGAGAGGCGGGGAGCAGAGACAGTTGCCACCCTGACCTGGGCAAGACTTTCTTTCCCTCTCTTCCTCTGTTGTCCCATGTTTATATTAGAAGACTATCACATGTCCATGGCCAGGGCTGTTGCTGAAATCTGAAAAGACTTCCCAGCTGAAGGATTCTTCACTCTCAGGTGATTCATTTTTAACATGTTCATCTCTGATCGTTGATATAATCCTTTGTCTGCTGCATTCACATTTACTGTTACAGCACCCAGAAACACAGACAGACAGATAGAAACATACAGACACATACAGAGACACACAGACATATAGACACACAGACATAGACAGAGAGATATAGACACATAAACACGCATACAGAGACACACAGACAAACATAAACAGACACATACAGAGAGAGATGTACAGAGACACACAGACATACAGACATCCATAGACACACACAGAGAGATAGATAGACAGACACACACAGACACAGAAACATAGACACATATACATACACTCTCCATCACAAAAGTAACCTTTGAAACGGATTCCATCTGAATCCCCACCCGTATAGACAACTGAAGTTTAATATCTAATCATAAAGGCATTGTAGGCCAAAAGGAAGAATCTTTCTCTCCTCTTTCCTCTCTCCATAGTCAAAGACATCCCTTCAGGAGTTTAGAATTTGGGACTAAGGGGCCCTCTCTTTTGATGGTATGCCCTTTGCTTCTGAAGATGAAGGGAGAGGAGCCTGCAGGTACATTTCCTAACGAGATAGCCTTCAGCATGTCTACTTGAAGACAATGCACCGTGCAGGCTGCGGCCGCCTCTTCAACATAAGACTGCAACAATAGCTGCCCTCTCCAACCTCATCTTTAGAGTGAGGAGAATACCGTCTTCCAACACACAGGCAACAATTCCGTTTTATTTTCTCCTTGACAGCTGAATAATTAATTGCAGTATATTTGTGAGTCTATTAAAAGCTTTGGATTAGATAGGAGAAAGTGGGGAGCATAAATCTGGTTTTCTATTTTTTGTTTATTACAAGTGGCTGTCAGTGATGTTTTTAATGCATTTAATATTCTTGTTAATAACAAGTCTAATTAAGAAATCCATTAGAAGTCTGTAAAGTTAATTTAACAGGGGGAAACCCTAATGGTGTGTTATTGGAATTGTCTTTATAAAAAGAATGCCATGGGCTTTCATGGATTCTCAATCAGAAACTCCTATCATGCAAATTAATTCATAAGTTCAAGCCTGTGTGTTTTAAAATTGTTATTATTGGAGCATCACTTGAAATTCTTCTTTTTTTTGTTTAATTAGTTAGGGTTGTGCAGATGAGACGGATACACATCTCCCAGCCTGTCAAAGACACTGTGTTGGCAGGAGTTGAGATATTAGATGACTTTAAGTTCTTCTTAAAAATCTCATTTTACTTTTTATTTTTCCTCTGTGGGTGTCTCAGGGCGTGCCACGTGGTGCATGTGGCTCGCTGGGGCCGGCAGAGGTAAGTCAGCCTTCCCTTTGACATGTGGATCCTGTGGCTGGAAAGTCAGGTCCAGCTTGGGGCAGGCACCTTTACTGACCGAGTGTTCTCACTGGCCAAAGAGTACGTTAATTTCTTAGAATCTCAGTGTATGCTTTTCTCTGTGTTTGCTTGTGTCTTGTGAACATGCAGATTTCTACTAGGTTAACAAAAGCTCTGTCTGTGTACCTTCCCTTATTTTATTCAACCGGAACAATCTTCGATAAAGTCAGGCAATAGGCTTTGTAAGATTATATGCCTTGACAGTGCAGAGGCAAAAACACACAAGATCCTGAAGTATATGCCTGGAGTCAGAGGACCTGCACCAGATCCTCACGCCAACTAATCACCATGGCTACCACAGGTGCAAGCATCTGTCAAATGGTTAAGTACATTGACATCGCAAAGGCCATAAAAACAAGTAAATCACTCAACTGACATTGATACAGCTTTTCCATTTCTCATCCTCAACATACATTATTTATTTCCTGTAATTCCTAAACATTGACATGTTGGGATTGGTTTTTTTGACATGCATTAGATAAAACATGTCTTATCTCATTCTGTATAACATGAAGGAATAGTTTTAAAATAAATTGAGCAAGCATTTAGTCTGTGTCCAGCTCACTGTCAGCTATTTCAGTACATGTGGACACAAGGATAAGGCTTAGGGGAGTCTTGTATGAGTCATGAAGAGAAAGGTCAAATGCTAAAATTCTGTAAAAAAAGTAAAAACATTAAGTTAATATTTTCTGTCTTTTTTATACATGTGTACATATATGTACACACACACACATACACATACACACTTAGGGCTTAGCAAATTTACTTCAGTGACAGAAACACATAATATATAATTAAATAAAGAATGGCTGAGGGAAGGGAGAAGGATTGGCAGTCTTTGTTAAATGATCTTCAGGAAAGTTAATTGTACTGGCCAATTACTGTATTTAAGTTCCACTCTAGACCTTTATAAGTATTAATCATTGTGTATAACAGAAGTCTCTTAGAAGAGATACAACCTCTCACTCTTAGTGATAAGCAAACTAGCTCAGCGTTATTCCCACAGCTAAGACACAGAATTAACCCAAGTGTCCAGAAGAAAATTCACATAAAAGCAAAGTGTGTCAAAACCACATAGGTTTTCCTTTTTCATAAAATTGGAAGCAATTAAAAAATCTCATTATTTCATAAAGAAGGTATTTTATCGACTTTTACAGAAGTTTATGATTGGTATATCTTGTATATAGTTATTTAGACATGATTACAGAGAGGAGATAGTTGTTTGTAATGAACTGGAAATGAATGCAAGGACTATACTCTCTGTGACACTTATATTTTAAAATCTCTAATATGCAAATATACCAGTGTATTTTGCTACTATAATTCTTATATTGATCTGCTGATACAAGTTATAGGTTTAAAGGTTGTGCTTTCAGAGTGGAAACCAACGCACTTGAGTTATTATTAAAGAGAGTATAGTATTACATGCTTAGGAATTGGGGGCTACTTCTTACAAGTCCCAAGGTCTACTTTAAGGAAACCCCACAGTAAGGGAGAGCCCCAGGCAAATGAAAGAACTTGAAATATCAACTATATTTCTATCACTTACCTTCCTGGTACCAGTGGTAGCAGTGGAAAGTAGCTCTCCCTCTTGTGAACGTATAAATGACTAGAATTTCCAATGGTGATTCTGAAGGCACCAGTTTCCCTAGCTTTGCTTAACAGGTAGGTCAACTGGGCTGAGGAGTCTCACACGGGTTCGCAAAGGAACCTCAGAAGCGATGTGAACCAAGGATGACTTGTGTCGTTATTCCTTAGAAGTACTGCACTGAGCACACAGCCTCATGACTGAGCTTCAGCTGGTACTTGTCTACCCTTTATAGTGTCCTGTACTTTTAAAGAATGGGAAAATGCTGTGGCCTTTTATGACCTGCATATAATGTAAACTAAAATAATGCATTTGGTAGCTGCCTGTAAATTATATTTAAAAAACAAAATGCACTAAGGCTCTCGGGTGAAGTCAAGATTTCAAATGAAGTGGCGGTCAGTGTCTGTGAGGAATGCTGCCTAGCAAGCATAAACCGCTGGGTTCAAAGCCAAGCAGTGAAAGCAATAATGCAGGGAGGAAAAGAAAGGAAATGTCTCCAAGCTAGGTGTGACTGTGACAGGTTTCAGATACTCTTTCTCCAGACCTACAAGACCTATGTCTGAGATGGTGTGTGTGGCTAGAACACAGCATGGGTCTTTTATAAACTTGATTCAGAATATAATGAGGCTCAGCTGCAGTGGCTTCATGCTTAACATAGGAGAGACCTTTCCCCCAGTTCCCAGTGTTTAAACATTAAGTGCTTTGCATAAGACAATGATGACTTTCCCTTTGCCCACGACCATGTTGGCCTTCCATCAGTTACTCTTAGGGTTTATTTGAAACAGCATTGACCTCACCAGACTAGAAACCCAGAGCAGACCCTTGGCAGTGATGGAGGTCTACTGTTGGCTTCATATTTAGTCTTAATTTGTTTTTATGGGGTTTTAAGACATTTGAATGGTTACAATTTGCATGTAGTTTTCTTACTAGTTCTGTTGCTGAGTTTAATGTAATTTTGAGCCATTTTTAGGGGTCAGTATTTGTCTTTGCATGGCATAATTGAGATCTTATGTTTGGAATCAGCATGAAATTATAATCATATCCCTAAATTAATTTCTAAATTGTTAACTTTTCAGGGCTATATATATATATATATATATATTCTCCAAATGAACTTATTGAGAATTTTATCAGTATCCAAGTCTCATCATATAACTGGGCCAAGGATGTATGAAGGAAAAGAATCAAAGTTGACATGAATTTCATGGGAAATAATCAAGTATTTTAAATGACCGATATAAAAACAAACAAGTATATAAATTGTTAATGTGGTACCCATTAATTAATTGTTCAGTGGTTTATGGAGTAGGAATTTTGTGTACTCTATAGGAAAAGCCCAATATGTTATTATCACTTGAACTATCAATATTCAAAAGTATAGGTTTCATGTTTATTGGGAAGGAGCACATGCCACGAGAATGGACATTTTTCACAAAAGTATTAAGAGAATGTTCTGGCATAGATTTTATTCATTAATGCGAAAGATAAGCTCAAGTAACCAGAAATCCTGAAAATCTAGTGGGATCCTCACTGATTGGGCCTTGAATGAGAGCAGACATTGCACAGAGCACAGACCCAAGGTGTCAAAGGAATGGGTGTGTTTTCTTGAAAACTGAAATTTTCTTCAGCTTTTGGGGATCCAGTACTGTTCCCTTTCTCCCATTTATCCTTTATTTGTCCTTGATTGGCTATCCTTGAATTCAGTCAGGTCCCAGCCCTTCACCAGTTCCTGTGTCTAGTAGAGTGGATTCTAATTCTATTGAGAAACAAGGTATTATTCAAAATTATTTATTGGGTAACTATTTGAAAGGAAACATTTCAGTAAATAGTTTACACTAATTAGCCATATTGTAAAGTTTGTTGTTGGGGGAAAATGATGCCCAAGTCACCAGGAAGACAAATGCCTGAATGTCAAATTACAAAATGCCAGGGAGCAGGTTAAGAGTGAATGCAATGCAAGAAGACACAGTTTAAGGAGAAATGTCAGCAGACAGCCTTGCAGAATACAGCATAGTGAATATTAAAGTGTAGATAAAAAGCTGGAAAAATAATGCACAGCTTAATCAAAGATTCTGGAAAAATAATGGAGAAAACTTTAAAATGAAAAATATAAATTCAATGTACAGTAATCAAAAATATTTTTTTAGTGTTTGATACAGAAGAAAAGAAAAAGGTGTAGAATATTGGCAGTGATCAATTCAATGACCTAGAACATTATTTCTCTTAAAATATACCTTGCATGCATCTTTTTTATAGCCCAGATGTAGACAAATGGCTTCCAGGTGAGAATGCTCAATTGAGGTATCATAGTAAGTGTAGGAGGCAGGGTTCTAGCTCGGACTGCTTGTGCTCTGGAAATACTTCAATAAAATAAATCACTATAAAACTGTCTGTGTACTCTGTGTGGTTCTGGAGACGCTGAAGCTCCTCATGTTACTTCTGGAACTTTATCGATATCAGGGTGAAAGCAGTCCGAAGCTCAACTACCTTTTGCAATCTGGTTTTCTGTTCTATACTGTCAGCAACTTATCACGAGCAATCAGCCTTGTACTCTGGATACATGCCAGGTTCTACAGTGATAAGTAATTAATGTTGTTTCTCAGTAGTTCTGCTGATCTATCGTGTTGTTTATCATGGAGTGGCTGTTGGCTTGCCCAAACAGAAGGAATTATGCCATGGAACTTTTATTCAAAGTAGGCTCATAATCTATATATGTGCCTTCAAGCCGGGAGCTAAAATAATCACAACTCAGTCATTCTATATATGCGCCTTCAGACAGGGTGCAGTCGTGAAAACAAGCCAAGTAATAGAACTTCAGGGGGAATCAGTATCTCCAACCTCAAGCAGTACTACAGAGCAATTATATTAAAAAACGGCATGGTTTTGGTACAGTAACAGGCAAGTAGATCAATGGAATAGAATTAAAGACTCGGAAATGCACCCACAGAATTATGCTCACTTGATCTTTAACAAAGAAGCTATAACCATCCAGTGGAAAAAAGATATCTTTTTCAACAAATGGTGCTGGTTCAACTGGAGATCAGCATGCAAAAGATTACAAATCGATCCATTCTTATCTCTTTGTACTAAGCTGAAGTCCAAGTGGATCAAGAACCTCCACATAAAACCAGACACACTGAAACTAATAGAAAAGAAACTGGGGAAGACCCTTGAGGACATGGGCACAGGGGAAAATTTCCTCAACAGAACACCAATAGTTTATGCTCTAAGATCAAGAATTGACAAATGGGACCTCATAAAACTACAAAGTTTCTGTAAGTCAAAGGACATTGTCAAAATGACAAAACGGCAACCAAAAAATTGGGAAAAGATCTTTACCAACACTACATCCAACAGAGGGCTTATATCCAAGATATACAAAGAACTCAAGAAGGCAGACTCCAGCAAAATATCCCCCTTAAAAAATGGGGTACAGAGCTCAACAAAGAGTTTTCACCTGAGAAATATCAAATGGCTGAGAAACATCTAAAGAAAGGTTCAACATCCTTAGTCATCAGGGAAATGCAAATCAAAACAACCCTGAGATTTCACCTCACACCAGTCAAAATGGCTAAGATCAAAAACTCAGAAGAAAACAGGTACTGGCGAGGATGTGGAGAAAGAGGAACACTCTTCCAAGGCTGGTGGAGTTGCAAGTTGGTACTACCACTTTGGAAAACAGTCTGGCGGCTCCTCAGAAAAGTGGGAATGATACTTCTGTAGGATCCTGCTATACCACTCCTGGGCATATACCCAGAGGATTCCCCAGCATATAATAAGGATATATGTTCCACTGTGTTTGTAACAGCCCTATTTATAATAGCCAGAAGCTGGAAAGAACCAGATTTCCCTCAACGGAGGAATGGATACAGAAAATGTGGTATATTTAAACAATGGAGTACGATTTAGCCATTAGAAACAATGATTTCGTGAAATTTTTAGACAAATTGATGGAACTGGAAAATATTATCCTAAGTGAGGTAAGCCAGTCTCAAAAGAACACTCGAGGTATGTACTCACTAAAAAGCAGATATTAGCCTAGAAGCTTGGAATACCCAAGACACAATTCACACATCAAATGTTGCCCAAGAAGAAGGAAGGAGAGGCCTCTGGTCCTGGAAAGGCTCAGTGCAGCAGTGTAAGGGAATACCAGGACAGAAAGTAGGACCAGGTGGATTAGGGAACAGAGGGAGGGAAGAGGGCTTATGGGATTTTGGGGAAGGGGGGATCCAGGAAAGGGAAAATCACTTGAAATGTAAATAAAGAATATATCGATTAAAAAAATTTAAAAAAAAAGAAAACACAGGCCACCTGTTTAACTTTAGAAACTGTAAAGAGAATTGTTTAGCCATTGCTTCACTCCATGTGAATAGATTTTATATATTCTTTAGCAGTTTATATATTCTTATTAACAATATACACATTGGAGAATGGATGGAGAGAAGAAGGTTTATGAGACATATGGGGAGGGGGGATCCGGGAAAAGGAAAATCATTTGGAATGTAAACAAAGAATATAGAAAATAAAAATATTAAAAAATATATACATATTATATATTCTTATATAAAATATATTTAAGAATAGATTTTATATATTCTTAAAAGGATTTATCAAAATATCCTTTTAAAAATTATTCACTGACACACACTATGCCCTAAGTTTGGAGGGTTAGATGGTGCAGTTAATTGACTGCTTTCATGCTTGTGAAGGACACAGTAGTAGACAGATGTCCCTCAACTCTTGTGTTTGTGCTGAGAAGAAAGCAAGGGGAAGGAAATCAGTTGATTTGGAATAGGGCTCTTGGGTCTCTCCCCAGTGACTGGTGACTGAGATATAAAAGAAACTAAGCCAGTGTTCCACAGAGTAGATGAAACGCCCAGTGGGCAGAACTTGGAGGTGTCGCTGGACTGTGTGAGCCAACCGCAGCTGACGAGAGCCGTGTGCACGCGACAGTGGGCTCTTTGCTTGCCACAGGCTCTCATGTGCTCGCTAGCGCTAGATCTACGGGAAGAGTACTTGCAGTCAAGACAAGAGCTGCGGCTTGTTCTTTTCAGGAAAACTTATCTCAGAGTCCAAAGGCTTCTGAAGAGATTTTTAAAATACATAGGAGTACCCAGAAAACCCAAACAGTGGGATGTAAGTCCCATCCTTGCCAACGTTTCCTGGGGCATCTTCCCTCCCTTACTGTGATAGGCTTCATCACATGCCTATCACCTTGAGTCAAGATGCAGAAGAAAGGAAAATGATGTAACAGACATGCCACCTCCTCCCACTATGGCATACATGCCATACACCTTCCAAGTCTACCCATGGCTTGTAGCTGCTGTGCCAGTTTGGCTTGAAATACCTGAACCCACTTTTTACACCAATATCCTGGGTGGATTGCTGGATTCTGTCTTTGTATAACATGAAAAGTTACGTTCACAGGAGAGTCAGAAACGTAACTTTGAGAAGCAGCTAAGATCTCTAGACATTGCCTGTTTTGTGAGCACTGCTTGCTTACCTAGGTCTCCATTTCCTACCCTTCGTTTTCTGTCTGGACTGTTCTGTTCCTGTCCAATTCCTGACCATGTGCTGTTTTACTAAATCTTAGATGGATTTAATCATTTCTCAAAGTACACTGTCTGATAATGACAGACTCCCATCTACTTTGACCTTTGGTGATTATTCCTTCTTCATAATACCAAGAATCTACCTTCTCGGTGCTGTGTCCTCAGAAAACCAAACTCAGCACACAAAGTCCTGAACTTAGGTGGTTTCCTGTTTGGAAGTAGGAAAAGCAAAATGGAAGATTGACAGTATGATTCCTAGAGAAGGCAGAGTTTAGTAGCCCATAGGAAGGAGGTATAGGCTCTTGTGCATGAGCTGAAACAACAACAACAACAACAAAGTAAAAAACAAAACCAGTCAAATAACAGAACAAATAATGAAAAACAGAGTAACGCAGAAAGAGGTCAAGGGCTCATGATTCCAAGGAACTGTATAGTGATGGATGCCTTGAGCTTTGTGCTTTAAGCACAATATGTGTGGCTGTTTCATGTCAGTCACTACTGGTGTTAGCCTGTGTGAGGGTGGTGTATTGGCCCACACATGGTCAGAATGTTCAGTTCCACTGGGTGTGTAAGTATCTTTCTGTGACTGCCATTATTCCCACTGTACTGTGTGGAGACAGAGCATGTTCCTTCATGCCTTGAGAAAGTGACAGTGGGAAACTGGGAAGTGACCCAGATGGCTGTTAAAGAGCAGAAAGTTTCTGGGACACAATCCTTTTCCGAGAATAGACACGTTTTTGCTTTTAATCCATTGATTTATGTTGCGTGTTCGCCACAGCACACACGTGGAGCTCAGATGAAAACTTTGTGGAACCCGTTCTCTCCTTCCATGGCTTTGATGCTCACGCTCAGGTCAGAGAAGGTGGGGGGGGGGGCTTGCCTGGCAATGTCATTACTTGGTGAGCTACTTGAGTCCCCTAATTTAATTTTCAGAATAGCCATTTCTGACATACAAAGTAATATAGTATCATATATATTAACGTCAAAGATTATTTTGAGTTGTCTTTATTAAATAATATACAATTTAAGACTATATTTTTACATGTGTGGTTTTAAATGGGTGGTATTTAAGTTATGATAGGTAACTCCATTTCCATTTTATTGTCTTGGCAATGTTTACATTCTGTGTACTGAGGGCCACTTCTGATTCTAAAACATAAGGAATCTTGTGTTTTTAAGCAGTAGGAGCTCAGGTAGGCTTCCACTGCCTGTAGTTTTCCATATTGAGGCAAAGAGACCATATTTAGCCAGGAGCCATAAGAAATGTGTGCAAGTATGTGCCCAGGTGTGCATATGAATTAATGTTCTCAAACAGCTCCTCTAAACCTTTTGCAAATGTTAACAGTTTAATAAAGGAAGCAAGGTCAGCAGGCAGATGGATGTTACCAACCCTAGTCACCCTAACTCCCACCCAGTCCACGGCGCTGGGTCAGCAGCTCCAATTGCCCACATAAAGACCAACACATTGGAGTCAAACTCTTGACATTTTTTACTTATTTAACAGTTAACAACGTAGAAAAAATGCTTGAAATTTCATTGGAGTTAATTAGAGAATGCCAAGCGACATGTTACAGAACTGACTCGTTCAGTTTCTGTTGACCTAGATTTCAGGGCTCTCACTGAAACATCTCAGTGGGTCTGTACCACGAGACAGCCTGGGTCATTGCTAGGTTAGGCCACACTTGTTCTCAATTTAACTTCATGCCTTCATTAACTAGACAAACACTCTCCAATCTGTCTCATGTCAAGTATGTTCTTGATTTATTTTTTCCCTAAGTAACAAATGCTATTTCTTTTACCTTTAAGGATCTATGAAATTCTGCAATCATTGCACTTATTTTGTCATCTGAACACTAAATTTCTCTAAACAGTCATGTGTGATATTCTTGCACTTGATTCCAGATGTGTTGTTTGAAATTACCTCAGGTGATCTTGACATTTTGATCAGATCAGATCTGTGGGTGACTCAGATATTCCTACTGTTCTGTCAGGAATCCCTATTGGTGATTTTCTGCTGTTTATTATACTACAACATTTTACACTACAATAATGTCAGCAATCAGAATGCAATTTGATCCTCAAAGATTATCATCCCTACTATATCCCTTTGGTGCCCCACACATTGGAAAACCAAAGGACCTTATGTGATCCACAAATGACTATTGTGTATAAGGGGTTTCCTTTATGGGCAAGAAGACCCACAGAAAGTATAATGACTCAGAGAAATAGAACTTATAGATAAAGATATCCAAAAGTGGTATGCCAGTTTCTATCAGGCAGCATTTGAGTAGATGGATACTCACAGTCCTGCATGTGGCTAAGCAGTTCACCACATGGATATTTATTAGAAAAGAAAATATATATATTGCGAATAGGTGGCTGCCATAATTACAACTACATGGAAACTAAGGCAATAGAAAAGAAACTAAGCCTGGGACTGTAGCTCAGCATAGAGTACTTTCTTAGCATCATAAGTTTGATCACCAACACTGGAACACTGAAAAGAAGATGCTCTGAGAAAGGCAATTAAAAAGTAAAACTAAAATTTGCCAACTAGAAGATCATTTGTGACATATGTGTCTAGACATAGTCATGCAGAATATAAAATTAATGTTTATGAGCTAACAGAAAAATAAATGTAAGCAACTCAATAAAAATGGGGTGGGGGGATGAAAAATGATTAAAAGTGCACATAGATGTTTTCCAGAGAAGAGCTATGGATAGAAAGTAAACCTAAGACAAGATACTCAGTATCCTGAGTCATTCAAGAGAGGCAAACCAACGTTCTTTCAAGATGCCACAGCCTATGGGAATGACTGACACTTGTTCTAAGTGTTTCCTGTGGACCACCACATTCAGATAAACCAGGGCTTCTAAGTATCTGGAGCAATAACTAGAGTGAAACATTACAGAAACAGCCTAAAAGTATAAAGGTGTTTGGGAAGCTGTTTGTCAATTTCTTAACAAACTCAATACATGCTTACATTGTGACTGTTCACTCTACTCCCAGGAGTTTACTTATATACGAAGATGATAAGATAACTCATCTTGGCCCACACAGCTGTGCATAAATGACTTTGGAGACTGTATTAGTGAACCGTCATCCCTGGGAGGAAGCAAATGAGTAGAGAAGATGCTCTCAGAAGTTATGATGGTATATGATGGCATACGATGGCATGCATATTGCATCTTAGAAAAAAGCGACAGCTGCAAAACTAAGTTATACATCAAGGATCTCAGTGGGGAGCAGTTACAGGGATCATGGTATCAAGTATTTATGGATACTTTGAGAGTGATAGATTCCATTCTGACAAAGATGGCTGTGGTGTTTGAATAGGTACAGCCTCCATGCCTATGGAATGTTTGAATGCTTGGGCCATAGGAGGGGCAATATTAGGAGGTGAGGCCTCATTGGAGTAGGTGCGACCTTGTTGGAGGAAGTGTGTGGGTTTTGAGGTCTTATATGCTTAAGCTGTGCCCGGTGTTGCCCAGTCTCCGGCTGCCTTCAGATCAAGATGTAGAACTCTCAGCTCCTTCTCCAACTCCATGTCTGCCTGTGTGCCACTGTGCTTCCCACCATGCCAATGATGGACTAAACCTCTGAAACTGTAAGCCAGCCCCAGTTAAATGTTTTCCTTTATAAGAATTCCTGTGGCCATGGTGTCTCTTCGCAACAATAAAACCCAGACTGAGACAATGGTTATATGGCTATAGTTTGCGACATTGTACACTCCAGACCAATTTAAGTTTATTTAAATCTTAATATGTTTGGGGGTCCACTATCCTTCTTTGGGTATTTAGGATCCAGTGACTTTTCTATACATCTATCCTCTGAAGGCCCCATGTTCAGAGTTGAAAACTATAGGTGAAACTGTGAAGGCTGGAAGCTGTTCTCTGCTTTAATTTTTTTCTTCTTCCTGAGAGCAAGTTTCTAGACTGCTCTCCCAAGATGTTTAAATTCACAGATTTTCAACTCACAGCTCCTGAACTCTGGCTTTGGAAATCATCTCCAAGCCAAGATGTGTAAATGTTATATACACAGCAACTTAGCCGAGTCAACATTTCCTCTCGGAACTCAAGGCTCTGAGTTCTTGAAATCTTCAAGGTCAAGCAACTTTTAAGCCACCTGCGTTCCTCCCTTTGATCCAACTTTCCTATGGAATCACTACCTCTGAGCCAAGGGTATTCTACAATTCAAATGATTACACTGCAAAGTGCTTTGAGACCTGGGGATCCAGAGTGATTCAAGTGCTAATTATTGCTGTGTGCTGTTCCAATTCCAGTTTGCTATCACCCCTGTGCTCACTGGCTGGTGCTCGGGCTGCCCACCTTTCTCCACTTTCTTCTTACTTGGTTAATCATTCCTTCCTCCCTGTGCCTCCCACCTTCTCAATGTCAATGTCCTACTAAGACAGAAGCTTGGGAAGAGCAATTCTTACCCCTCATAGATGCTTTTCTTTAAAGAACAATTCGCTGTCATGGTGTTCCTCAGTCTCTGCTCTGGCTTCTTTAGTCAGCTCGAGAGATCCATTGCCAACCAACCGGATAATTTGCATGAAACTTTCCTGACAAAACTTGTGACTTCCTGTATTACAGATCACACTCCTGCAAAAGATAGCAATAGAAATTTTTATGTATCCCAGGTAGAAGCTAAACTTGCAGAGGCTTGGGGGGCACATTATTAGTACTCTAGAGAGTGAAATGTGCATACAGAGGTTTATAATCAAACATTATTTTAAAAGCAAACATTAAACATTCATCCACATCCATTGGTAGAGACCTGTAATTTTATGTGTTACCATTTTATGAATCCCTTTCATGATTATATTTATTGATGTGCATAAAAGCATACCTGTACTTTTTTTTTTAATGGCAACAACAGCAAGTCATCATGTGTTTTTAATATTAACAGTTTTGGCTTCATCATGGAATATTTTCATATATGAAATGGCTCCTCTACTGAGGACATGATTTAAGCCATTGTCTTTGTTTCACTCCTCAGATGCCATCAGGACAAGTCTTATTTCCATTTAGAAGCAGGCCAACCCAGCTCTGCTGGAATCAGCAGGAAACCTAGAGAAAGACTCAAGTGCCTGAGCTCCAATTATTTGTGGTTGGCTTATCTCAGCACCTAGAATTCTCCATCAGGGCTTCTTCCAGAGCGCTGAGCCAGTACCACTCCCACCCAGTACTTCCCCCCCAGAAAAAAAAATTTGTGAATGACCTACTTGCTTTCTCTCCTCTGAGTCCTCTCACCCATCCTCCCTTCCAAATGCCAATTGACTTACCCATGTTCTACCAGTACCAACTCTCAGCTGGCAGAGATAAGGCAGACCCTGATTTTGATGTGTGTGTGGGGCTGATGTCTTCTTTCTGAAAAACTTTTTTGGAAAGAATTTGGGGAGTACACATCTAGAGAAGTACACAGCATTACATTCTGTCACTTGGGAGCAATGTAAAAGTAAACTGTGGAACTTTGTGGGGTAGAACCTCCATGCACACAAGATGCTGGGAAATCTTTGAAAGATGATCTTTAATGAACACTGTCATTACAAGAGATGCCAACTCTAAAATGCTCACTCGGTCAGTGACCAAATCTGTAAAAGAAAATGAGATAGAGTTCAGGAAATAAAAAAGAGTACTTTGTTGTTTCCCACTTGTCAGGGAGAAGGAGGCCTGATGGGATTAGGAAGAAAAATAAGCAGCAAGTCTCAGAAATTAGGTTTTCAATGTTGCCAACTGATAAATCTATTATTTTCTTCTTGAGCTGCCAAGGATTTGGGATCTAATCAGAAGAGGATTTGCTTCCTGATGGCCTAAACTATGATTTCTAATTATCCCTGTCCTTTGTAGCTAAACGGATTTTTATCCTTTGAGAGATATACGTATACCAGATGTATGAGATGCTTTGTGTGTGTGTGTGTGTGTGTGTGTGTGTGTGAGAGAGAGAGAGAGAGAGAGAGAGAGAGAGAGAGAGAGAGATTGTGTATGTGAGAGCATATGTGTATTTGAGTGTATGTACAAGTATAAGTGTTTGAGAAAGGGTTTCAGAGGGAGAGAGAGAATGTGTGTGTGAGAGAGAGTAGCAGTATGTATGTTTGTGTGAATATGTGTGAGTGTGTGTGTGTGTGTGTGTTGGAGGAGAGACAAAGCAAGTGAAAATAAAGGAAGAAATAGAGAGCCAGGCATCCCTTTCTCTGTAGCCAGTTCTCAGCAAATCTACCTCAGGAAGATGTAGCTTTGAAAGAGGACCATGCCTGTATACTGTAAAAGTCTTCTTTGCACTTTCAGGCAGGTGCCATCTGTTTTGATAACTAGCTGCTGTGAATTTAAACTCTAAGCACATGGAAAAAGAGGAGGACACTAGCCAGAGGACCAGGTCTTGGTGATGAATTGTTGGGAAGCTTTCTTCTGGGCTATAACTAGAATCAAGGACATAGGGAAAGCACTTAGTGCTCCTTCGCCTTCCAGGAGCCTGCTTATAAGAAGAACACACATGAGCAGCAGGGGACTGACTTGTCTGGTCTCAGTGGGAACGGATGCACCTAATGTGTACACAGAATGCAGCTTCAGAATGCAGCCTGGACTTCTTCCTAGGTCCTCTGTAGCTCTGTGGCTGTTAGAGTCTCCGTAAGCACCCCATGTGTGGGATGATTGACAGGAAAGGAAAGGCAGTTAACCGATGTCTGTTCTGCTGACATCATTTCCTTTGACCATTTTTATGAGACATCGGTTTTATTTGCTTCATTCTCTGAAAAGCCAGAGTGATCAATTTCCTTACTTTAGCACATTGTGTTCTGGCCGTCTCTGACAGCGCCTGCCACGTGCTAAATTAGACCTGCTGCCAGCATGAGCCAATCATGCTCTAGCCAAAGGCATCGGCATCAAGGGCCACAACAAAGCAGAAGCCGTGTTGGGAGTCTCATCAGTTCCTAAAATATTTCATATTTAAAAACCACACATAGACACCCCTATGAAAATATAAAGGCATAGGTTTAACCTAGTTATCAACTGTAGAAATACAAAGCCACAGTGATAATGCACTTTAATAGAATAGATCATTTGAATTTGGTATTCAAACTGATAATTTATCAAAGGGCACGTAATTGATATTCAGCCTAATTAATGTACTATATTAATTCACATAATTATATTACAATTATAAAGTAATTATACTTATAATGAATAGAAGAATTTTGTCTGGAATTACAAAGGTAGATTCATTGTTAACTTTTAAGTAGCTATTAGGGGGAAATCCATGTAAATTGCCTATATTATTAATATGTAAATTGAAGAAAGGTAACCCTGTCCCTTCTTTGATACTGCATGAAGTTTCTGGGTCTATGATTTACTTAAATGTAGAGAAATGTGCTATAATTCATATTTTTCCTTAAAGGATTTTGTAAGTATGTCAATTCTGACATAACAGACTGGACACTATTGTGTGATTGTATATTTAGATTTGTATCTGATTGGGCACTTCCATGGGGTTTGTAACAGCAGGCAGGTTCTCAGATGAGGTGTGTCCTTGTGTGCTGCCTTGTTGCTTAGGCTGTGTTTACACATGTCTATGTGTTCTGCAAAGTTTGGGAGATATGAAAGCATGCCTTAGAGACAGTCCATACCTGAATCTTAGAAAGCACACATTACACTTAAGGTCACTTAGCCTGTCTCATGTTGCCATGGGAGACAAGCAGAGTGCCTGTAAGTCCACAAAGATATATTTTTTAACTGTCTAGGGTTTACTACTGGAACTGGGGTATTGCCTTGTCCTGCTTCCCATGGTCTCCTGGGGCTGGGGAACCATACTAACATTTGGGGATCATAGAACCTCGTGTTATGTGGTTTAGTGTTTCTGCAGGGTTGATCCAGATAAAATAGAACCTATCTCTGGCTGGACTGGGGCAGCAGAAGGACAAAAGGGAAGAATGTAGCTTGCAGGGGTCTCAGAGTGAGTGTTTCCCTTTATAAGCTGAGGGCTTGTGTTGAAGTGTCATCTTGCAAAGTTTAAAGGAGAACAAAACAGTTGTTTGAACTTATTCTATTATGTTTTACACATGATATTCTTTAATGGATCAAATTTAATAGAATTTATTCAAGAAAGACTATAAAGTCTGGCTATTAACACAAAATATTCAGGCATAAGGCTATGAGTTGGTACTAGGAAAACAGTAGTGCACAGACATGGAGATAGATGGTGAAAACCTGCCCCACCCAATGATGAAAGCAGCCTGTGGACAGAGCCTTCAACACTGATTATTGATTAAATAGAGTCCATTCATGATGAATGAGTGATTTAAAGGTCTATTTGGGCATCCTGCACCATGTAGCTCTGTCATAAGCTGATGCAGTTACTATCAATATTGGAAAAGTTCCTGGCTTCCTGACTTAGGTTAGAAGACATGTCACTTCAATGGGGCCATTTTCTTCAAGTATATTTTAGACAGATTCTTCTCTTTCTATTGGGTGACTTTTCACTTTACTTTTTGATAAAGTGTTATTTCTGGCCATTCTCTGTTAGAAAACATGCAGTGAGGGACCATAGCTCACAGAAACCTGGCTCCTGCCTTGTATTATCTTAGTCAAGAGCTTGGAAGAAGAATGCCTTCCCTGAGTGGAGAGTGGTGTGTCTGGCAGCTGTGACAACAGTTTGGTTGTTGGTTTGTTTGTCCTGTGCATTCCCCATGTCTACAAGCATGAAAATGCAGTTGACCTGTCCAAAGCAATTTCACAGGGACGGGTGTGGCTGTCATCCCCTCGTGCAGGGCTCAGCGTTGCTGCTCATCACCTGCTGATCCTGGCTGGGAGGAGCTGAAGGAGATTCTCCGCCCATCTTCCCATCACTTGTCCTACTTTCTGAGTCTGGAAAACCACAGTCCCTGTGAGCGAACCCCAAAACCTGTTGGCAGTGCCAGGCAGCCTATTACATTTGTCAAAGAGCCTGCTCTCAAACTATGGCTTAACAGGGCTTCTATATTTGGATTAATTAGCATTAAGTCCAAATGAGTCCTGAAGACACTTTCACAGAATACTTTATTGCTGTAACCTTCTTCCTTTTGATAAGAGACCCTTGAGTGAAATGCAGCATTTGCATTGGCTAGAACATTGGTAGGCAGTACAGGTTAAATGTAATGAAATGAGTGATATGAAATTTCCTGTAGAGATTACAGCAGAGAGAGCTTCTGCAATGTTACCTGTCCAAGTTAAAGGCAACAGAACAACTCACACAGTGTTCCTAATGACAGGGAATGGGAAAGACCCAGCCTGCTTGCTACTGTCATTGCAAAATATCCCATATGAGCCTCTGGACCAGACCCCAGTGCTGCTCCGAAGCCTTGGAAGTCATAAGCTGATTCATTGAGTCCACTAATCTCTTCTTACCCTGTCTATCTTCTGTGGTCTCACTAAGTATCCTCCCTATCAGCATCATGTGCTAACACAGCTCCCCGTAGATATCTCAGGATCAGAAGGACTGGAATTAATGCCCAGAGACATTTCCATTCTCCTTTGAAAGGCACAGATATACTAGCTGGAAACCAACACAAACTCTTATTTCATTTTCCTTAATATCAATTGTAAGTGCTTCTCACAACCATGACTGGGTAGTGCCAAAGCTTGTCCTCCAGGAGGATGACTAGCTCCCTGGGAGACCCACACTCTGGAGGCTCTACGCAAAGGCCGGATCCCCATTTTGAATGTCTACCCACAGTGTTGTAGTTTTCTTCCACACATCTCAATTTCTTTCCCCACACAGCCTGCTCTGGGTAAGTCTTCTTCTGGGTTCTTCCAGCCTATTTTTATTATCCCAGAAATCATTCTTGTCTTTTTACCTTGCATAAATATACTTCATATTCACTTTCCCAAATGAAGGACTATGGAATGGAAATGTTCTGATTTGTTTAGGGTTCTTCACCTAGAAACCAGCAGTCTTGGTGAGTTCCCAAAATGACTAAATGTGCGGCCTATGCTTACACACAAAAATTCTCAATTATTTAGCCATAGACAATGAAAGACACCTCTGAGCATGGGCCAGTACCTACTGGACAGCATCTCCCACTGCCTTGTGGATGCTCCAAAAGCTGTCATCACTTTATGACACAATTGAATTAAGCCAAACATGGCTGCCTCTCTGTTCCATTTCCCCTACACTGAAAGCTTCAAGAAAGCCATGCTTATTCTTTGGAACTTGAAAGCCCTAAAAATCATGCAAGTTTTCTGGCATGCACTGCTACCTATAAACACTGACTGGTATGAGAACATCTGAAGATGATGCATTTCCAAGTGTGGTTAGATGCCCCTTTTCTCCTAGAGTGCATACATGAGATCCTCAAATTTCTTTTCACCAATTTCAAAAATACTACCCCTACCTTTGCTTAAGCCTAGGTCCCCAAATTCTAACACCCAAATCTGTTAAGAGGAAGAAAAGTCAAACAACTGCAAGTAGCTACAGCCAAGAATGGGCCCCGGAAAACCTGTCTACCACATACTTACTAGAAAATGATTTAGCTTATCAACTGAAACAGCTTTCTTTTCTTCTTCATGTGCCAGTATTTGATTCTCTAACATGAAAACAAACAAAAGCCAAAAATCCTGGAAAACCTCTATCACCAACAACCATTTTTTTTTTACTTTTCCTTGCATTTGAAGACTGAAGCACATTATCCAGCCTCAGTACTTTGTCCTGACTTCTGCCTAAGATTCCTGCATCTCTCTTGCCCATCTAATGTTCCCCAAAGTCCAAACTGTGCTCTTGAATGGACACCAAGTCTTAGCTTCATTTTAAACTTATAAAAGTCAACCATAGCAATGCAGGAGGGGTTGCTCTCAGGCATTGTTGACCATGCTTTACTTCAGTAATTCTTTCCTTTTCTGCTAGGTTTCAAATGTATCTTACCTAATTTGCAAAAAGATATGATAGGTTTTGCAAATATACATCGACCATGTTTTATACTAAATAGGATACACATTCTCCTAAATAAGATCAAAAAGCAATAAACACACATACACACTCACACAGATTATACACACAAATATACATACTGTTCACATACACAAACATACACATTATAAACATACATAAACATATACACACCATACACATATACAAAAATACATGCATAAACTTAGACAATATAAACATACATAAACACACACATTACAATACACACACATTTACAAAAATATGTATATAAATATACATACACATGTACATATACATATATACATACATACTTACACATATATACTATATACATAATATGCAAGTTCATTTAAATATTAAAAATTTAGGAATAGGAACAGTCAAAAATCTCTTCTACATATTTCAGAGTCATGGAAGAATGCTACAGGCTATCCACAGATGCACATTATACTGATCCTCATGAAACCCTTTCATTGTAAAACCTTCAACGTTTATCCAAAATAATTAAATTTGCAGCATCTTAAATCTAGAGTTTGCTGCATGATTCATATTAAGTCTTGTAATTAGAACACAAAGTTGCCTCTTTACCTCGAGAAAGTTTCAGCAAATGACCTCATGTTTAGTCAGGAATCACAGTGACCACTGCTTGATGAATGAGTAGGAGATTAATGAGTAGGCTCAGTGGTTAAAAGCACTTACCACTCTTCCAGAAGATCCAGGTTCAGTTCTCAGCTCCCGAAGATGTGATGGACTGCTCTGGCCTCCAAAAGCACTGCACTCACATGGTACACACATACATGGTACACATACACACATCTCACATGGTGCACATACACACATGCAGGCTAAATATTCACACACTTAAGAAATTAAAACTTCCAAAAATGAAGATTAGGAACACAATCAATCAAACTCGCTCTGATTACTTGTTGTGATAATCGAGTAGACACAATCATGATTTGCTTTTCTAAAATGGGATTGCTTTGCACATGATATTTCTTAAATTGTTTTATTATTTCATCGTATCTGGAAGCTGCCAGTTAATTATGAAAGCAGTACATTTTAATCAAATCATGAAAAGTTCGGTTCAGTTGTCAAATTAAATGAAACTCCCTTTTTTATTGCATGCTGTGTACTGGGTTTGAAAAAAATATCTAGGTTGTTGTTTTTTTTATCAGTGAGACAAAGCACCTGAAGAAGACTTGGGGGGGCGGGTGAGAGGCCTTTAGGCTCGTGGTTTTGTAAGTCTTATCTCAGGATTGGCTCCCTTCTTACTGTGGGCTTGCAATAAGGCAGAACTACTACACAGGACGGTATGAATTAAAGTTCATGAGATTGTGGTGGCTAAGAGAGATATGAGAGAAAAAGAGAGAGAAAGGAGAAAAGAGAGAGGGGATGATATATAGATGATAGATATATAGATAGATGATAGATAGATAGATAGATAGAAGATAAAAAGATGATGGATTATGATAAATAAAGATATAGGGTAGATGATAATAGACAGACAGACAGGAAGACTAGGAGAGATGAGGAGGGGAGGAAAGCAGAGGGGAGAGCACCTTCAGTGACAGGCTTCCTTCAACCTGGAGCAACACATTTTTCCACAGCTTCCCAGCAACACCACTGTGTTTTGTTTTGATTTTTTGTAAGCATTTCTCTCTGTAATTGATAGTATTATGGGAATGTAAAGAAAAGTCAAAGATTGGGAGTGACATGTTTACCAAATTTCTTTTTTTTTAGCATTATTTTTTTTTATTTTCTATATTCTTTGTTTACATTCCAAATGATTTCCCCTTCCTCCAAGAGATGCTTCCTTTTCTTTTTTAAATATTTTTATTTTCTATATTCTTTGTTTACATTCCAAATGATTTCCCCTTTCCCGGATCCCCCCTCCCCATATGTCCCATAAACCTTCTTCTCTCCATTCACCTCCCTCCTTTTTCTCTGTCCTTATATTCCCTGCCAATGCTAGATCAATCCTTTCCAGGATCAGGACCAGGAATGCAATCTCTGATAAGTGGATATTAATTAGCCCAGAAGCCCTGAATACCCAAGGCACAGATTGCATAACAAATGACTCCTATGAAGAAGTATAAAGAGGGTCCTGATGCTTCCTTTTCTAAAATCAGAGCCTCTGTGCCCAAGTCATTTCACAAGAGCGCCACCAAGAGTTTTTTTTTTTTCCCTCTAAAATTCCGCAGGTCAACAAAGCCCTTGTGACTCATTCATTTTACAAGAGCTCTGCAAAGCCCTTTTCCCCCCTCTTAAAACCCCACAGGCAATGCCTAACAGCTTCAGAAAGAATATTTTCACTTTATTGCCAGAACCACCCAGTTGGGCCATCCTGAAAATGTGTCACGCTTTTTATCACATTCCACTTAGCCCAAAATATCCCATTCATTGTCCTTCCTGTGAGGCTTTCGCAGACCATGCCAAGGGTACAATTCTGTCTAAATAAGTGGGGCTACTTTTTCTTTCAGTCTTAAAGACCTGGAGTTATTTCTTCTTCCTAGTCTGTCTTCACACAGTGAGAGCAGTGGGGACCATTTCCACTGCTGCTCTGCAGCAGGGAGCTGCCCAGCATTGGAAAGGAGGTGCTCTCAGGACTCAACAGACAGAGAAGTGATGAACAAGCAAGACCCCAGTGTACTGTGTCCAGAGCTGGGTTGTGTCACACCGAGTCTGAGTAACGACACTTTGTTATTAGTGATAATTGTGCAGCTGGGAATGTGAGCTTTGCAGCAGGACTGAGGTGGTTTCAACCTAGTCCTTGTTGATAGCACATTTATCAGATCCCAGGCAAGTTTCTCTGCTTTACTGTGTTCCCATTCCCATTATGGAAGTCATGGTAATGACTTCCATGTGAGCTTTCACGAGGACTAAATGGGTAGGTGCTCATACACGATGCCTTCCATGACGTCTGGCACCATACGTTCTCTTATACTGTTTAATGCTCAATATATTATACTGATTCCAAAGACAAATTGCTAATGATGCCTATCCCTCCCTAACCCTAACAGTCTTCCCTTCAAAACACTTCCCATGTCTAAAAAGGTTGTCTCTTTATTGGCAGTGGTTTCTGTGGTGGTTACTTCTTCTGTGGTGGTTACTTTGTACTTTTATATGTAGGAGCCAAGTTTCTGTTCAGAGATGAGTGTCTACTTCTAAAATGTTGCAAATGAACAGATTGTCACTCAGAGACTTTAAGAACAAGCTTATGAACCCCAAAGAGCAGGTGTCACATTATGTTCCTGGAGCACACCGGAGTGACTTTTATGTGCTAGGGGGCTGTGTCTGCACCATCCACAGAAAACATGTAGTAAAGCCCCCCATCGTTTAGAACTGCTGACATATGAAGACAGTGCATATTACTTACCAAAGGACTATGATTTCTAAGCCTTACAGCTTTTGCTTCTTTGTATTTTACCACCTAGCTGATGATTTGGCCATATTGGAGTTAAAAGCTAAGGGTGCTAGGTAAGAATGCAGACTTTACATCTGACAAACCAGGGTTTGCATTGGAAGTTCAAGTTGCTCTGTCAGAGTAAGGAAATCTCTTCAACCAGCAACAACAACAACAACAACAACAGCAACAACAAGCAGAATTCAGTACAGAGTACATGAAATCAACTTCCAATCTTCTTCCAAACTGCCACAGTGGATGGTGGAACTCTTCCTTAACCAAATCCATTGCCTGAGTGAAGTTCACTTACATTCATATGGATCAATTCTGAGTTCCAAGTATTTGATAATTTTATTGTTGATCAAGATGACCCACAGAGTTGGAGTTATTCGCATGTCTTAAGGTTCTTACCCTGAGCCAAATGAAAACACACACACACACACACACACACACACACACACACCAAAACAAACAAAAAAGAAGGAAGAAAAAAGAAAGAAGGAAGAAAAGTAAGGAAGGAGATACTCAAATCAAAATGTATCAGTTGCCAAATCTGCCATTCTCCACTAACAAACACTCCTTGTGCTCTGGGTAGCAGTGCCTTGCATAGGCCACTTGCCTGCAGACTGCAAAGAAGAGTTATAATTTCTTCCCTTAACACTGTAGGTTCTTAGTTCTAACCCTTCTCCTAGTTGCAAAGGCCAATTAACAAGAGGAAAACACATCAATCCCATTACTGTGTGTGTCTCTGGCTGAGAGACATTGACAGAATGAGTAGCTGTCAAGGAGTTGCTGTTAAATTCTGATTTTTAGAGAACATCTCTTGCACATTTTCAGAGAAGTGACAGGGTAAAGAGATCAGGCTTTGGCTCTCCCAGGGAAGCAACTGTGGAAAATAACTGAATGACTGATAATGGCAGGTTAATGAAGCTCATTAGTGTGTGTCCTTTGGAACTTTCTGTAGACAGCAGAGGTCTGTGCTTGTATGCAGGGTGAGTACCTGGAGCATGGGTGCGTAGGGACCTTTTGTCTTCATTCCGTGTGTACAGTTCTTGGGAAAGTGAAGGGAGGGCAGACAGCTTGGACCAACTGCTCCATTTTTAGCTCGACTTGAATTCTTCCTCTTTATATGCTAGCCTCCTACAAGTCCAAACCTCTCCCTGGTTTAGCAAGCCCTCGGGTGCTTCCAACCATCCTCCAAGAGGACCTGCCACTTCCTAAAGCAGGGACAGAAGGAGGAAGAAAACCCAGGTCTCTGCTGCTCAGAGCCCCCGCATTTATATATGTGTGAAGCAATGCTTCCCCTTTGTCTTGATTAACCTCTTCCATCCTTCACTGTTGAAAGGTGAGTCCCTCCTCCAGTACAAAGACAGCAGTGGGCCTTAATTAACCCAGCAAAACCAAAGACAGGCTGCTCCCGCCTTGAACAGAGGTTTCTTTTCCCACAGTTCCATCTCTTCGTAGGGAGGAAGTCAGTGTGGCTGGCTGAGTGCTGGGAGAGAGAGTAGGACAGAGGTTCACCGTGTAAGAACATCACAAAGAACAGGTCGCTTGGAGTTTTCAAACTAAAAAGGGTCAAATGAAAACACTAAGTTAGCAAGATGAAAACCTCTCTGCCACACAACGTCTTCGACAGTGATGAATGGTCACCAGGCAGAATCAGTAATTGCCTCCCTGCCCTGCTGCCACAGAGAGCCATCAGATTCTGAAGTATCGTGCCTCAGACATGGCATTACTTAGGAGTTCTGTAAGTCCTTCCTTCCTTCCATGAAGCGTCTTCTTGGTGATTAAGAGTAAGATGACTGGGAAACAAACTGACTTTAATCAAATTTGACTAATACCTTCTGGTGTTAAGTTAAAACAGGTCACCAGGTTGTTTATCTTTTCACAGGAAGGAAGTTATTTACTGGTTATAGGTATGACTTTGCATTGGGAAGCTTCAGGTCTTGAAGGGACCCAGCTTTTCCTAAGAACCACATCATCAAAGCCACGTGAGGCTCACTTATCTCTCTCTAGAGACAACATATTACACACATAACAATATCACTAACACCATAAAGCAGAGCCCCAGATGCCACAATTTATTAAGTCATTTCATGTTTTGTTAAAAGATGTATTTATTTATTATATGTGAGTACACTAGCTGTCTTCAGACTCACCAGAAGAAGGTGTCAGACCCTATTACAGATGGTTGTGAGCCACTATGTGGTTGCTGGGATTTGAACTCAGGACCTTCAGAAGAGCAGTCAGTGCTCTTAACCACTGAGCCATCTCTCCAGCCCTCGTTTCATTTTTTAGCCAACCTTTAACACACAAATTGAAATGAATAACTATCCATCAGCAGACATACCACAGTTTCCCTCTGTGTCTGTGAATTCTGGTTAGAGCAGTGACAGCTTAGCAAACGTGCCTAACGTTCTGGTGACTCCCATCTGGGAGCTGGGGAGAGGGACGGTGCATGCTACACAAGCCTGAGATAAAAAAGCCAGGCAGATGTGGTAGCCAAGAGTCATTCCAGCAGTCAGGAGGCAGAGATATGGGATCCCCCGGCAAGCTGGCCAGCTAGACTAGTTAAAATTGGCAAGCTCCAAATTCACCCTGCCTCATTATGCAGCGTGGAGAGCAGTTAAGAATGCCCAGTGTCAGCTTCAGGCTTCTGCCTTCCTGTATAGAACACACACCCACACGTGTGACCATACAACATGCATTCAAACATCCACATCATGCATACATGCAGGCAAAAAAGCTCATAGTTCTCTGATGCACCATGTTGTAAATATCTGTCAATGTATGTAAAGCAGTCAGAGTGTGCGTGCTAAGATTTCTAAATTACTTCTGTTGTCACTGACCAGTGCTTGGGAATAATAACAATATTGTAGCATTACCTATTTGTCCTCTATGGATTATTAAAGTTTCTCTTCTAAGTTTTTCTCTTCCTCATTCCTTCTACCAGATGGATTTATTTCTACTTTGATTTTCCATAAATATGTTTTCAAGTGTGGCTCCAATCCCATATTACATAAACTAAGGTTTATGGGTGGTCAACCCTGGGCTACAACATAATCTAGTCATCCAAAGTGCAGATGATTAAACACCAGGCTTTGGGGCTTGCTTTTGATCATTATAATTTTGTTGCTTGATATTAAAACTGCTTTTCCAGGCCAGTGACTGCCAGCTTATGATGCCACTGTGACAGAAGTAAATAATATATTCTGGAAAATAGAGAATTATCAGAAGGAGGGTATTGGGATATTTCACTACAGGATTTGGAACGTGTTATACAATATGGCTCAGGATTTAGAGTAGAAATTTGTTTTGCATTGGATGCTTTTGAGAAGCCCACAAGAAAAGGGTGAGGTATCTGTGGTTGAGGATCTTGCTAAATCCTAAATTTGGGAAGACTCTAGGCTGCCACAATGCTGACCATTTACCTATACAGACCAGCAGAGAGATCTTTGCTTCTCCTTCAGCTTCAGATAAGGTTGGTGGTTTTGTCTGAGGTTAGTTAGCCATGATTGCAGAGATCTTTTGGCTTGTTATGGCCACAGTGACCTTTTCTGGGATGATTTCTGTGAAATGGTGCTTGTCTGTGGCTGTCAGGGACTTGCTGAGCTGAAGGCCAGGCCAGGGTGCCCGAGACAGCAGCTATTTCCTTCTTTAACTGTCTCTTTCCCTATAAACCACCCATAATAATGTTGATGTCACAGATTCATAGGGCAGATGTAGATAGCTGTACATATTTGACATAGCATACAAGAAATACTAAGTACTTAATAAAATGTGGCTTTATTTTTCTGATGCCTGAGGCATCTGCAGAATGCAAAGTACTTTCCACGTGGTCATGCGCTGCCCTTGATTTGTCTCGACTTTTCCATCTGAGAACAGTGGAATCAGGCCTTCAGTTGTGGGTTTAATTGGGATAATCCTTTTCCACTTTCAATGCCTATGAAAAGAAGCTCTTGGGAATGAAAGTTGTTGAGCCTCACTCTGATTCTCCCTCGAAGTGGGAGTTGGAGCATTGCCACTGAGGGGGCGTTAGCACACCCCCACTCTGACTTCATGCTTTTCACCTGAACTGCAGGCAAATAGAGCAAGCTTAAATCTGGTTAGACCAATCATTCCTTGGAAATTTTCAAAAGAGATTCAACTTAAAGCTGCTTTCTTGATCGTGGTAAGGAAATTTTGTAAACAAAGAGTAGTGACTTTTTGCTAAGTTCCTCTTGTATTTTTCTCCTCTACATAGCGGCTAAAGGAAGGACAGAAAACTGCGTGTCATAAGTAATATTGGCATTTGGCAGGAAAAATTAGAAGTATTATAGAAAGTAAGAAGAAGATACTGTTCAAGGGCAAACTGACCAGAGCTTTGGTGATCTGAAAAACAATAGCTTTTTCAGAAAACCCCTATATCCAGTTTCAAAACACATGCTAGAATGTCTTAAAAAAAAAAAAAACAAACAACAAAAAAAAGACTATTCTGCAGTTCCTTAATTGCTGACCTGCCTCTTAAAAAAAAATGTTTCACTTTCCTGGAATAAAACCACTGAAATTGTGAAAATTGGGGTGTCCACATGATCTGATAAATAGGGACCGAAATCTCCAGGACATCCTGGAGTTCCAGTGCGTGCATCTGTGTGATTTTGTAAGAGACTCCAGGATATGGAGTTATCATATTACTATTGTAAATGTGCGCACCAGTGCATGTCCTGGAAAGCTCATGTGTGAATGAGCAGCAGTCTGAACTTTTCTACATTTGAGATGATCTGCATTTGAAACCAAAAATCTGATTTTTTTTGGAAACAAGATATATATAATTTATAATTTCATTTAAGAAGTGCTAAAATCTAATTTGTTAAAGTATAATCTGAAAATAATCACTTGTTTTTCATGCTGTGCTGATTTTCATGGTAATTGTGACATTCTCTAACAAAAAAAAAATAAGTGCATCATAGGTCTAATCTGAAGTTGAGCACGGAAGTTGTTAGGCTTTTTGCTTTTTAGTTGTCTCCCTCTGTTCTTTGTTTTTGATGCTGTTGTGGTTGGCCTGCTCTTGGAGATTTGTGACATTTACGTCTGTCCTGGTTTCATTTCTGCTGGTGTGATAAAATGCCCCGACAAAAAGAAATTTATGGGAGGAAAAAAATTTGTTCTGCTTTTGATTCCAGGTTACGGCCGTTCTTGCAAGGATGTCAAGGTAGGAACTTGAGGCAGCTAAGCCGCATCTCCAGAGTAGAGAGAAATGTGTCAGTTCTCAGCCCCTCTATGGAGGATAGGATCCCCTGACTAGAAAACGGCACTGCCCAAAGGGGGCTTGGTTTTCCTCCATTAATTAATGTGACCAAGAAAATCCCCCAGAATATGCCCACAGGCCAATGCACCTAGAAAATTTCTCACTGAAAATTCCCAGATGATTTTAGATTTGTGTCAACTTGACAATTAGCTCAAACCAGTACTGGGCTCAGGTGCAACCATACTTCAGCTAACTTCTTTCTTTAAATGTTTACTTGCTCTGGGGCCTTTTTCACAAACTGTTATAGGAAAAGTATAATTAACTCAAAAGGTAATGAGATCAAGACATCCGTATCTGCATTTTACTATTTGTACAAAACTGTTAACTCATCCTGCCCTCTAGCATTGATGAAAATGCAGAATTTGAGAGATGAATGGATTTGTTAAAGAAACCTTACCTGGTAAGTGTCATAGCACCTACCATTCAGATAGCTCAACTCACATTTTATCATTGAAATGACTTTATTTCATTAGGATTTTAATCAATGACTCAACTATTACAATTTCAAGTGTATTATATTACATCATGCAACTGGTATACAAATACATTAATATATGCACTATTAATATGCATCACCATGTTAAATATTAGTAATCTCCTGTTTCTTATTTGCTTGAAGCATTTATAACCAACCTCAAAGATTCTAATACTCATTGTTACACAGGTAGATTATGAAGCTGCTCTAATGGGTTGGATATTTCACAGACTGTGTAGATGTTTTTGGCATGTTCACCCCCTAGACCACCATTTTTCAACCTGAAGGCCAGGCCACAACCCATTTGAGGTTTGAGTGACCCTTTCACAGGAGTGACCTAAGGCCATTGGAAAACACATATATTTACATTATGATTCATAACAGTAGCAAACTTATAGTTACAGGGTAGTAATGAAAATAATCTTATGGTTAGGGGTCACCATGACATGAGGAACTGTATTAAAGGGAGGCAGCATTAGGAAGCGTGCGAACCACTGCTCTAGAGCATCACAGAAGATGGCAAAAGTGCCTCCCGTGTTCCCACCCAGAGCCAAGCAGTCATGTAAAACTTTCCAATATGATGAGTCATGATGGATGCATTTTTAAATAGCACTGCACAGTAGATATTATTTCTGTTTTTCCTAATCCACAGGATAATCTCTTTTTATGTACAAAGTAGGATTTCCAATGAGACAGTAGCACCCAGAGTGGGTGGGGTGGGAAGTGGCTCAGACATGGGCATGAGTGGGTAGTTCATCCTGAGAACACACAGTCAATTTGTGTCATGTTTATATCCTTGTTAACACAGACCTTCCCCCCTCCTTCCTCATTCTGGGTTCTTGATCTACTCAACAATGAATTCTAATGCTTCTTCATTTATTTCAATAAACCCAATAGGGAATAATTGGTATCAAGAAGTTAGTATCAAGAAAGTAAGACAATTTAAGGATCAAACAACATGAATTTATAGTAAATTGTCTATACTAAGAGAGAATTTGACTAGCCCTGTAGATCTCTCTATTGAGTATTCACCTTCTCTTTTTTTTTGGGAACTTAAATTTAGGACATTTATGCCAAGACTAAGGTAAGGAACACAGAGATGAGCTGTGTGTTTTAAATATGTGTGACAAACTTAAGGGAACAGAGAGATGCAGAATGTTTGTTTTAAATCTGTGTCCTACTTGAGTGGCCTGTGCTGATTTTTTTTCTTACATAACTTTCTTTCCTCTATCATGAAAAAAAAAAAAAAAAACCACCCAGACTTTTAGTACTTAAACTGCCCAGACCTCTGCTTATGCTGATAAGCAAAGGCCCCATATTCTAAGTAAATTCAGCGTTTTAGCTTCCTGCTACATATTGCTGCCACATTCTAGTACATGTATGTAATTATCTCAGAACAACCAATTAGGATATCTCTATGAATGCTTGAGCCCACACAGCTTAGCATAAAATTCTATTTTATATCAGAATAATAGTCTCCCCTTGGATAGATGACTTCATGTTCTCTATGCCCTGATTCAGGGTTGGGTGGGGCTACTTATTTTTTTGTTTCATAACCTTCAGGAAAAGAGAACTTATTCATTTAGAAACTGGTGACCCAAGAACTTCAGTTTCTTTCTTCCTTCATGTTAGGACACTCAGATATGCTAGCTTTCCTGACAAAGTTCCAAAGTATCTATTTTTCAAAGCTGCAACCACCCAGAAATTTTATTATTTTACATATACCCAAGAAAATGGAAAAGATACAATTGCATTGAAAAGTTTTAAACAAATATTTATAGCAACATTATTTTATTTATTATAGTCAAAAGTGGAAGCAACAGAAGTTATGAAGGGCTATTGTAGCAATGTGAGTGATGGAGATTATTGAAGATGTCATAAAGGCATAGATATGGTAGGGAATGAAGTTCTTAGCTACAAAATGGATGGATCTTGACAATATTGCTGAATTGAAAAAAGCCAATCCCAAGACACATACATGTGTATGATTTTACCATCACACTTTATGAATTCTCTGGAGCAGGAAACAGAGACATAAGCAACCTGTGGGTGACAGGCAGGCAAATGTTATCTGGAAGGCTTGATCAGTATGCCCTAAAATATAAATTCAGTGACAGTCACACAGATATGTCTACTGTGGAATCATACCTGAAATCAGTGAACTGCACTATGTGTGAATTATGTCTCAATAAATGTGCATTTTAATTACTTTCTGGTACAATGATAAAATGCCCTCACAAAAGCAACATAAGGAGGCAGGGAAGGAAGGAAGGAAGCAAGAAAGGGAGAGACAAACAAAGGAAGGAAGGAAGGAAGGAAGGAAGGACGGAGGGAGGGAGGGAGGGAAGGAAGGAAGAAAGGGAGGGAGAGACAAAAGGAGGAAGAAAGGAAGGAAGGAAGAAGTGAAGGAAGGAGGGAGGGAGGGAGGGAGGGAGGGAGGGAGAGAGGGAGGGAGGGTTGGTCTGCCTTGGCTCACTGTCAAAGGTTACTCATAATGGTGAGGAAGTGTGGTATCAGGGGTTTGAGGCCACCGGTCAGATTGCACGGGTCAGACCACCAGGAAGCAGAAAGTACTCAGTTCACTGGCTCCTTTCTACTCAACCCGAGCGAGATCTTAGTCCAAGCTTATCTCCTACATGGTTTTATATCCCCTTGAGTCAGCAATCAATATCAACCATCACATTGTAGTTATTTTTAAAGACTCTACTTTTGTTAAATTCTAGGAAATTTAAAAAATAAACTTGTGCTTAGTGATAAAATTAGACATATCTATGTTTTCTTAATTCATTGGAATCAATGGATTTCCTGGGTGAAAAAAAATCAAAGCCTTAACTTCTCTCCGTTCTTATATAAATTAACATCATAGTCTACATGTTTATGAACTGTAATGGGGAGGTATTTGTGTCATAATTTTAAATGAATAATGTCTATGTGTAGAATAAGCATGCTTCAAAGATTTTAGGATTGATATTAATGTAGCAAGCAAATTACCAAGGAAGAAAAATTTACCGTCATAAGTTCAGCTAGGATTTACACAGCCTCTCTCATGACAAATATGCACACTTATCTGTTAGTGTGCAAAGTCTTCTTCACTGAGGTTATTTTTAGGTATCTAATTGTTGTTATTGTTATTTGTATGAATGGTTTTACTGCTTGCATGTCTGTACACTACTTGTATGCAGTACCGGGATAAACCAGTAGAGGGTATTATGTCCAGGAACGGTTAAAAAGTTGTAAGCAGCCATAGGGGCATTGGAAACCAAACCTGGGTCCTAGGGGAGAGAAGCCAACACTCTCAGCAATTTCTTCAGCCCCTTCACTGAGGTTTTTATATGGTGTGAAATCAGTCTTGGCCGCATATAATTGAGATACTAAGTGAAATATTTATCCAAATATGCATCCCTAAGAAAGTTAGGCAAAGCAGTTGTTCTGTACTGAGGCGCTGCAGAGGGCCTCCAGGGTTCACACTAAAACAAGAGGGCAGCACTAATTTTAATGCCACAGTACTGTACTGAAATCTACATACTGTGTCTGCACAGTGCTACCCTGGCCCCGGCCACTGTCAGGTGCTCACGGGATTTCTAAATTCCAGCAGCTCTAAGCTCCATTTTGCTTGTTTCCTGCAGCTGCCTTGAGCACTTATTAACATGCTTCCCTGTCGGAACAATACCCCTTGAAGGTAGGACCTCTATCTTCCTCCCTCAGGGCTGGAATCCGTGTTTGGTAAATATTACAGAATTAGCTGATGTGTCAGGAGGAAGCGAGGGGAAATAGGCCTGAGAACAGCTTCATTTGGGGTGTTCCTATTTTTTCTTCGGCTTGGACTGAGGACCCATCGAGGTCAGTTTAAACAGTGCCAGACGCGAGGATGGCAATGGAAGGTAATTACAGAGAAGTCAGGCTGTAGTGGAGGCCGGTGTTACCTTCAATAAAACGAGACGTTGCCGAGTCTAATATTAAAAATAAACTAAATTAAGCCCTATCCAAATTATAAATTAAAAAATAAATTGAAGTTCTATTTCGGAAGTCATAGCTATTGAGAACGCTGTGTTCCACCAACAGATGCAAACTGTAAAGGACTTTTCTTGTGAATGCAGTTGTGCTTTTGAGGTAACAAATAGCTATTTCTACACTTATACTGAGTGATATAGCCACTGACACGTCTACTCAAATCCTGGCCTATTTTGTCTTATCTGTCTTTTGCAAAGGCTATGGTTCCAAATGCCTGCAAGGCTGAACTGGGCAGGAAAATAACAAATGAACTGCCAGAGGGGTGGCGTTGGAGAGGAACTGCCTTCCCTACAGGCATCACATTCAATTTTGTTTTCTGACCCTGGAGGTGAACTAAAGCCAGCAACTGGTAGAACTGGGCCTGAGGGAGCTTCGAGCACCAAGGTTCTGCTAACCAGTCTCTGGCTGCCCCAGGGCAGCTGCTTTCTGTGCTCTGGATACCTTCCAGAAACTGTCAACCACGGAGCAGTAAATGGTTATTTTCCACAAGAACAGATGTGGGAAGAGCACGTTGCCATTTTTGTCATTATGTTTGAGCTGGGAAAGAAAACTTCATCAAATAACAGTGGCTGTATTAATTCAAGTGTGCCTCACAGAAGTGATTAGGGAGTTATCTTGTCGAAGGCAATGTGAGTGCATGAGAATGTGCCTCAGAGGCAGCATGCACTCCCGGGGGTCGCACAGAGCAGAGCTTCACTCACTCTTCTTTGCTTCTTCTCCAATCTCACCATTGGATAGAATGTGACTCCTAAAATTTACTGTTTGGAAAATTGAAAAGAGCATGGTGCTCCAGAAAAATTGTAAGATACAAGAATAGACACTACAGAGGGATGTAAATCAAAAGATCATGGAAGTTTCGGGCCAGTAGCCTCTGCCTAAGGATGGAGGGTTTTAGGGATAGAAGGGACCTGGGAAGCAAGTATCTCTTAAAATTTCTTTCTAAAAGTGCAAAAAAAAAAATGATACTAATTATATTTTCTAATTTTCACATTAGCAATACGAAGAATTTTCAAATAACTTGACTCATATTTATATTTTGCAATAACTTCCACGGATGAGAATATATCTTAGTTGATAGAGCACTTATTCAACGTGTCATAAACCATGGGCTTAATTCCCAGCACAAAATAAACCTGGTACTTTGGGTATGGATGTAATACTAGCACTTGGGAGGTAGAGGCTGAAGGACTAGAAGTTCAAACTCAACCTTAGATACATGGTAAATTTAAGATCAACCTGGGATGTATACAACACTCTCTTACAAAAAGGAAGAAGAGAGAAAGTGCACAAGATAAAAGGGAAAGAGAGGGAGTGGGGAAGGAATGAAGAAAGGGAGAGACTGTAGAAGAGAACGGGCAAAGGGCATAAGGAGAGAGAGAAAGACCAGCATAACAGAAGAGGAGGAGAGGGAGGAGGAGGAGGAGGAGGAGGAGGAAAGGGAGAAGGAGAAGGGGAGGAGGGGGGAAGGAGAAGGGGTGAAGGAGGAAGGGGAAAGGAGGAGGGGGAGAAGGAGGACGGAGAGAAGGAGGAGGGGTGAAGGAGGAGGGGGAGAAGGAGGAGGGGAGAAGGAGGAGGGGTGGAGAAGGAGGAAGTGGAGAAGGAGGAGGGGGAGAAAGAGGAGGGGAGGAGAAGGAATAGGAGGGGGATTCAGCTCCATGATACAGAGCACATCATATCCTCCTGAATAAGCAGGTGGCCAGCAGTGAACACAAAATTATCTCCAGGTTACCTTCATTCAAATGCTGTCTGCGAACAGTCTTCAGGTCATTCAGTCCTACCCACTTTGAAGAGAACCCTGCCTTCTCACAAATCAACTTTTACATCTGTTATCGGAGATGTAATAAAAGACCCCTAGGGTTTCTACTCTCTTAGTAAGATAGAGTAAGTGTCTGAAACCACACATGCACAGGGAGAGACAGATGCCAAAATGGCTTTCTCTAGGTTTTTTTTTTTCATTCCACCTCAAAACCAGACGCTTTCAATTAGAAAGCAGATCTCTGATTCCATCAGTGACCATGTAAGTAATTCACACAGCTGTGCGTAAGCTGTATGAGGACCCGGGCTCCATGAACACTGGATCGGTGAGCACCAGACTCCGTGAACACCGGGCTCCGTGAACACCGGGCTCCGTGAACACCGGGCTCCGTGAACACAGGAGCTCCGGGAACACCCTCAACCCCTTGCTTCTGCCTGCTGCTGCGTGTGACATTCTGCAGATGGAGCTCCCTTTGACACTGAGTCACTGAGCTGCCGGTGACAGTATTTGCTGCTGCAAACAGCGTCAACCTTAGCAGATAATTTCATGTACTGAAGGAAGGATTAAACAACATGGGAGACAAATTTCCAGACAGTGCACGCAGGAGTGGCTGTTGTCTCCGTGTGCCATTTACTGGGTAGGAACTGGAGAGAAAGGGTGCCCAGCAAGGCGCAGGAATCTCACAAGGATTAAGAAGCCTGTTAAAGGGGCTTTCAGAAGTGGGCTTTTTTTTCTTATTAGAGTAAATGCCTGAAACATGCACATACGCCTTTCTTAGTCTCTTGCTCGAAGATATTACAAATTTCTATTTTGAGGACACGAGTGCTGATAGTGACATCTTAGAAATAGGGACCAGGTTGTAACCTGTGCCTGCCTTGGTCTTGGTTTTCCCTGCACTATGAGAATTAAATCCTATTCTCTCTCTTTTTTTTCTTTTTTTTAATTGGTTATTTTATTTATTTACATTTCAACTGTCATCCTCTTTCCTGGTTTCCCCTCTGCAAACCCTCTCCTCTCCCCCTCCCCCTGCTTCTGTGAGTGTTCTCCCCCCCCCCACCCATCTGTGCACTCCTGCCTCACTGCCCTAACATTGGGTCATCAAGCTTTCACAGGACCAAGGCCTCCCCTCCTATTGATGCCTGACAAGGCCATCCTCTGCTACGTATGAAGCTGGAGCCATGGGTCCCTCCATGTGTATTCTTTGTTTGGTAGTTTAGTCCCTGGGGGCTCTTGGAGGTCTGGTTGGCTGATATTGTTGTTCTTCCTATGGGATTGCAAACTCCTTCAGCTCCTTGAGTCCTTCCCCTAACTCTTCCATTGGGGTCCCCTGCTCAGTCCGATGGTTGGCTGCAAATATCCACACTTGTATTGGACAGGCTCTAGCAGAGCCTCTCAGGGGACAACTATATCAGACTCCTATCAGCAAGTACTTCTTGGTATCAGCAATAGTGTCTGTGTTTGGTGGCTGCATATGGGATAGATCCCCAGGTGGGTCAGTCTCTGGATGGCCTTTCCTTCAGTCTCTGCTCCACACTTTATCCCTGCATTTCCTTTAGACAGGAGCAATCCCATTCTTTATAAACTTCCTAGTCTCTTGTCTTCTACATTAATACTTAAATGGTCTGAGACAGGTATAAGTGGCATTTTAAGATAAAAATTTCAAGATTTGTGTATATATATAACTACATGAGTATGTGAGTATGCATGTGTGTTTGTGCATGTCTGTGTGTATGTGTATGCATATGTGTATAAAGGTGTGTGTGTGTGCTTTTATGTTTGTCCACCTGTGTGTGTGTGCACCTATGTTTCTGTGTGTATGGGTGTACCTGTGTGCATATGTGTATGTATGCATTGTATGCATGTTCATATAGGTACCCACAAAGTCCAGAAGGAGGCTTGAATCCTGTAGAGTTAGCATTAGTGATTTTGAGCTACCCAGCATGGGTTCAGTGAATGGAACAGTAAAACCAGAATGGTGGGGCACTTTCCCATTTCTTTCTATCATTATTATCTGGAGACTGAATCTACCAAGGGTTGTGTTGCTTGTAAATATATGATTTATGTGATAGGCAATGCAGGTGAACTACAAGTCATGTGTGATCCATGTCGATGTATAAATAACATTGTACGACTTTTGTATGTGACCTCTAGTGGTGCTATGAGAACAGCTCACAAGGACTGTGATCAGTTGCCAAGAGGCAATAGTGAGGTCTCTCAGCACACTGAGCATGACAGGCAGAATTCTAGGAGAAGGTATAAAGAGAAGGCAAATCCCCAGAGTCATATGTATCTGGGGACAAGAGAAAAGGCACGTGCATAGCAGGACTGCAGAGTGTTTGCAGTGGATTTAGAACAACAAAAAGACAGTGAGGCACAGGGAAGTCACTGCTGTTTCTGTGGGTATTAGACACATACTGTTGATGTGTACATACATGTATGCAGGTATACATATTTAGACTTACACTTGCAGGGATGAAGCCCTAATAACATTATAAAGGCACTGATATGAGGTACAAGAAGAAAGGAGGAGTGGCCCCTGGTTCTGGAAAGACTCAGTGAAACAGTATTCAGCAAAACCAGAACGGGGAAGTGGGAAGGGGTGGGTGGGAGGACAGGGGAAGAGAAGGGGGCTTACGGGACTTTCGGGGAGTGGGGGGGCTAGAAAAGGGGAAATCATTTGAAATGTAAATAAATTATATCGAATAAAAAAAATTTAAAAAAAAAGGCACTGATATTTTATTACTTTTCTAAATAGAGTCCTTCTCCACAAATGTTCTGAATAAAGCCAGTTTCTGCTTGGTCCCCCCCAGAACTTCAGAGCTGACCTGGAGGTGCCCCTTTGAGCCTCTGTCCTTCAGCAGTGTTGCTGTTCTGAAGAAACAGGAACTTGCTTTTAATCAATAATGCCAGCAAGAGTGAAAACCCAACTCCTGTCTAGTCCCTGCCCTTTGTCTTTGGGATTAAGAACTTCTGGTTGGTCCCATGGCCCCACACTGAAATTGCTTCTCAGTTCACCTGTCTTCTTCCCTCTGCTTCCTCTCTTTAAATTGAAGTGATAAATCTTACCCTTTGGTCATTAATCATCATCCCCTCATATCTCTTTCTGTACAAAACTTGCTTTACCTTCTAACGTTGCTGCTCAAATTCAATTGACTTTTAGAAAGCGGAGGCTAGTTTTAACAAAGATCAGGAAGCAGTTGAGCCCTCCCTCAACATAAGTCACTTCCATTCCATTTCTCTTATTTCCCAGCCTTCTAATTCATCACCAGCAGTTATTGTGTCTCAGGCTTAACAATGGGAAAGCGACTGTTTGAGCTTCCTGTGTCCTGATGCATATTGTCTGTCTGCCTTTGTCCGCCTGATTATCATTTCTCCAGTCTTTTCCTCTCTGTGTAAGCCCACTCCACTTCTGTGTCTTTTGCTCCTTGTCACTGTTTATTTACATACATTTGGAGTCCAGGACTGTTTTATATGGCATGTGGTCAATTAAATAATTAATACTGCTTCCATCCCACCATTAACATCATGGCATTGGAAAGGGTCTGTCTTTCTGCACTAGAAAGCAAGGCCAGTATGGCAGTCAACGTTGTCATGTTCCATGACATCATAATTCCTATTGAGTAGAGATTCTGATGACCAGGAAAATAATAAAGCTTGCAAATCTTCATCCCTAAGTTCATACAGTGCATATGGTAGACTTGCTAACCTGCAATACAGTTTTTCTTATATTTAGTTATCAAGGTCAATAATGCATTTAATTGCCATTCATGAAAGGCCTCCATGTTCCAGAGATCCTGTATGTGTGGGAAATTGCTTGGGATCAGCTTTTGGTCTGTATTTGATTAGGATTATCTGAATAGTCATAGACAATCTGTGTATAAACATCTGTATGGTCTGAAATCCACAAAGACAATTGTTTCTGAAGGATACCAATGACCACAAAGTCAAAGCCCAAATGCTGTGGAGATATACAGGATAATCATTTGATTTCTGGATAAACCAGCCTCTATTGGAGCCAGATCCTGACATCCAGGGTTATGGGGCCGTAGAATTCCTATGAGTTGGGGACAGATTGTTGAACAGAGAGCTCAGTGTTACACAGGTCTCAAAAACAATGAAGCAAGACAAAACAAAACCTTTATTGAACATGAATCCTAAATTGTCTTGAAGGAAACAACAGAAGGTACACATCGGAGGGAGGGAGAGACTCCTGTTGAAAATGCCTGGGAAGTTTGTAACCATAGTGACCATACTCTTCCAGACAAAATACAATCAATGTAGGTAAACAAAATGTAATATTATACAATATTTATGCACATATGAACTGTGGCCTGAATGGAATATGAAACACACATGTTTATTTCTTATGTTATTTGCTTCTCTCTAAAGAACATGTCATAATTTAAGCAAAATAACGCTAAGATTAGCTAATAGTAAATAACCCTGAAACCAACTAGCCAAATAATACGTGTAATTAAGCTATTACCACATTTAATACTTTTGCTATTCTTAGATATGAACTACCTAGTTTTTGTTTTGTTTTGTTTTGTTTTGTTTTGTTTTGTTTTTGGATTTGTTTTTTCGAGACAGGGTTTCTCTGTGTTGCCCTGGCTGTCCTGGAACTCACTCTGTAGACCAGGCTGGCCTCGAACTCAGAAATCTGCCTACCTCTGCCTCCCCGATTTCTGGGATTACAGGCGTGCACCACCACTGCCCGGCTCAACCTAGTTTTTTTTTTTTTTAAAGAACTATGTTGAGCGTGTTTGTAGGTTGCATGTGCAATATATTCTTAAGAGTCATGGATATAAGAATCATAGAAATGAAAAAAGCCATGATTTAGTTATTATCAGTGTATGAAAATTAAAGGTCAAACTCGGTGCTCCTAACCTTCCATTTGGATGGGCAAGCAGGACATGCCTCTGCTTCGTTTGGCAGCCTCCCTCCCTGATGTAGCCTTTAAGACGACCCCTCTTCTTTGTTAGGACACTGAAATGGTACTGAACTCAATTTTCCTTTAGCTAACAGGAGGCCTCTGAGGCCTCTGCCCCTGGGGCACTGTGATGATGCCAAGCTGAATGAGCTCCCAGCAAAGGTCCCAGTGCAGGAGCTATCTGGAATTTAGTGAGTAGCGTCAGCAAAGTTCTAGCTCTTCAGATTGAGTTCCTGTACTGCACACATCTGTTCATTTGTGTCCCCAGGCTTGAGCTGATGACCAGCTGTTTGTCAATCTGGCCCTTTGCTTCTACAAATCCATCACTCCACCTACATATGTCTAAAATGGTAGACAATTTCAAACGTTACCAAACACCAGGAAGCTTGGTTATTTAAACCAGGATTTCTACAGGAAAAAATTTAAATCTCTGGTTCAATTTGAATTATAAAAATCAAACCTGATTTTTTAATAAGTTACATGTTTAATATAGAAGTTAAGGTTACTCTATTCTTTACTTTCCAGAAATATGGTTTTTAAACATATTTCCATTAGAATAACTTTCAATCCATTAGAATAAAAGCTTGTGCCCCACCAACCATGGACTCCTTACTACAGCCTCTTGTAACTTGGAGCCACTGAGGTGTGTCAACGCCTTACTCCTGGCCCTTCAATGGCCAACTACACAGAGGACATGTGTGTGTGTGTGTGTGTGTCTTCCTCACTACTGTTATCCTTTCCATTTCTATGCCCAATGGGGAAGCAGGTGAGTAGTGCACACTTTTCTAGCCCCACATCTGCAAGTGCAAACTTTCAGCCAGTCAGGGTTTTAGCATCCCCCTTCTTGACTGCTTTGTATTCCAAGAAAGCTGAGCAGTGAGTGAACTTTTCACTGTGAAAACCTCAACATCACAAGGAGTGAAACAGCAACCCACTTAGGCAACATTGTATACAACACTCTTATTTGGTAACATTGGAATACAATATCCTACTTCAGTAACATTGTGTACAGCACCCCACTGAGGTAACATAATACAGCAACGCACTTAGGCAACATTGTATAAAACACACTACTTCGGTAACATTGTATACAGCACCTCACTTAGGCAACACTGTATACAGACAGAACCACTCTTAGGTAACACTATTATAGCACCCCACTGAGGTAACATGGTATACAGTGCTTACAGCATTTAAAACAATGTGAAGACTTGATAATCTCAGCGCAAATTGTCAACATTTACATTTTTGATTTCTGAAAAAAATCATAGGTAGATGATATGAGTTTACTTTGTAGTGGACACAGTAAAATAATAAACAATTCTAGGTGTATATTCCTGGTGGCCTCATAAAAAAAATCTTCATACAAAGATTGAGAAAGAGCTTGAAAGGCCACACTCCTGACTGAGGAGCTCTTGGGGTTAGCCACGATGGGAGAAAGAAATTTTCATTTGGGGATGTATGCTCGGCTGTGCCTTCTGGATGTGTTCATTAGGGTATCATGCTAACTTTGTTTATGAGTTAACTGTGAGTGTAAAAAACAGGATTGTAATTTCTAGGACAGGAACAGTTAGCCTTATGATTGGCATGAGGTTGTCCACCATTGCACAGGTAGAAGGCTGCAGACAAATTCTTTTTTTTTTTATTTGATATATTTTTTATTTACATTTCAAATGATTTCCCCTTTTCTAGCCCCCTTCCCTCCCCCTATTCTCCCACCCACCCCTTCCCACTTCCCTGTTCTGGTTTTGCCAAATACTGCTTCACTGAGTCTTTCCAGAACAAGGGGCCACTCCTCCTTTCTTCTTGTACCTCATTTGATGTGTGGATTATGTTTTGGGTATTCCAATTTTCTAGGTTAATAACCACTCATTAGTGAGTGCATACCATGATTCACCTTTTGAGTCTGGGTTACCTCACTTAGTATGATGTTCTCTAGCTCCATCCATTTGCCTAAGAATTTCATGAATTCATTGTTTCTAATGGTTGAATAGTACTCCATTGTGTAGATATACCACATTTTTTGCATCCACTCTTCTGTTGAGGGATACCTGGGTTCTTTCCAGCATCTGGCAATTATAAATAGGGCTGCTATGAACATAGTAGAGCATGTATCCTTATTACATGCTGGGGAATCCTCTGGGTATATGCCCAGGAGTGGTATAGCAGGATCTTCTGGAAGTGAGGTGCCCAGTTTTCGGAGGAACTGCCAGACTGATTTCCAGAGTGGTTGTACCAATTTGCAACCCCACCAGCAGTGGAGGAGTGTTCCTCTTTCTCCACATCCTCTCCAACACCTGCTGTCTCCTGAATTTTTAATCTTAGCCATTCTGACTGGTGTAAGATGAAATCTCAGGGTTGTTTTGATTTGCATTTCCCTAATGACTAATGAAGTTGAGCATTTTTAAGATGCTTCTCCGCCATCCAAAGTTCTTCAGGTGAGAATTATTTGTTTAACTCTCGTACCCCATTTTTTAATAGGGTTGTTTGGTTTTCTGGAGTCTAACTTCCTGAGTTCTTTATATATATTGGATATTAGCCCTCTATCTGAGGTAGGATTGGTGAAGATCTTTTCCCAATTTGTTGATTGCTGATTTGTCCTTTTGATGGTGTCCTTTGCCGTACAGAAACTTTGTAATTTTATGAGGTCCCATTTGTCAATTTTTGGTCTTAGAGCATACGCTATTGGTGTTCTGTTCAGAAACTTTCTCCTGTACTGATGTCCTCAAGGGTCTTCCCCAGTTTCTTTTCTATTAGCTTCAGAGTGTCCTGGCTTTATGTGGAGGTCCTTGATCCATTTTGGATCTGAGCTTAGTACAAGGAGACAAGGATGGATCAAATTCTTGACAGAGGTGATTAGTACACATCAGGTTCAAAGTAACATGTGCCTTGTGTCTTCATATGCCCCCAGTCTACTGTTGAGAATATGAGAACAGTAGACCATGAACAAGAACCATGCTATGAATGTTGAAAATACAGCTGGAAGTATTGTAGAGAAGGGTGTAGTGGTGAAACTGGCCTGGTCAGTCAAGAGATGCTTATAAGCCCTGTGAGCTGATATCTGAAGAGAAAGTGAGTAAGCCAGGCAAACAGAACAACACAACAAAGGGAAAGCGGTGTGCTCTTTTCTAAGGAGCATAGGAACATCCCAAGAGGCACACGCTTTAGAGAAAATAGGCACAACACAGAGTTGGCAGGATAGAGGGAGGTCAGGCCTCCATATCTCAGAACTGTTACATGCATCTGTAGGCTCTGTGTGCTTTCTGTTATTACAAGAGATAACAGGCTCTTCTTTACATCCAAGTCACTTGTATTTGATATATAACAAACTGTTTAGCTGTGATGAGAGGTATGTGGCCATCTTTTATGAGTGATTTTAGTTATATAACTCATTTTCTTCTTTTTTTTCTTTAATATTTCTAAACATTGGGTTTTCAATCATAGCAAGTTCCAGACCTGCAGTTATTAAGACAAAGAAAAATAAGCTCTAGAATAGTGGCATAATGAGATCATTAGACCTACTTAAAGGAAATACATTAGCTAAACATACCTGAGCAGGCCCTGGTTTCCTCTAGATCAGTGATTCTCAACCTTTGTAATGCTGCCAACCTTTAATACAGTTCTCTCAGTCCTGGTGACACTACCTATCCCACCCCTGACCAGCACAGCCATATGTTGTTGCTACTTTGTAACTGTAATTTTGCTACTGTTAGGAATTGTAATGTAAATATCTGATATGCAGATGGTCTTAAGTAACTTCTATAAAAGATCATTGGACTCAAAGGGGTGAGAACAATAGCTCTAGAGCCTTGGTTTGTTATGTAACGTTCTTTTTCCTAGGCCCCAGAACATTTATCTTCCTAGATTTCTGTTCATGCATCCTTCTGCAACAATGTCTTAGATATGTGATGTTTGTGAAAGCTATATTAAGGTACCAGCTCCTTTTAGAAATGCAAAGTGAGGGGTTCCTCGTCATACACCTTCCTACACTGAGACAGAACACCCCACTGTGGTGATGTACCCCCAGGAGCTTCCCTATCTGCTTTTCAAAGCCTATGTGAAGTGGGGAGACTCAAAATACATTTTACTGGGCATGGTTTCTTTCTGGAGTTATATATCCGGTCCAGATTCTTTGTAGATACCTTGTCTGACCCATTCACTGCTGTTTCCTACTGAGCCCCAGTTTGGGAAAACCTCTTGATCACAATGAATTTTAATTTATGTCCATAAAATGAAAATAGAAATGTCTTTTGGGGTGGGGGTATATGAAGATGATTACAGAAGTCTAAAGCTTTAAAGCCACAGCCATAACTTTCAGAGTACCATCAACGAGCCTCAAGGTTATATGGCAGTGGATGGTCCACTATTACATAAAACCCCAGCGATAAATTCTCATTCGGCCGTGCTTGTTCTCAGGAACAGATTGCTCTGTTTTTCATAATTATTCTACATATTAATATCACCGTGAAGTCATTACAACAGCTGTCTCTTTTTGCCCACAGATGTTTCACCCTCAAAGAAAATGAAATTGCGTGTCTTTTTCTTTCTGAATTTTGATTGGCCTGCTTTTTAATCAAAAGAACCATGGGGGTATCTATTGTTGCCTGCTTGTGATGGCCATCCATCAGCAGAGTTATCTCTGTTCTGTTCTGATCAGTATACTCGTTATTCTGAAAATGCCCTCTTCACGGGCAGCAGTGGACTAAAGTAGGGAAGGAAAAGGGCATCCCGCTAGGCAACTCCTGTGTGGTCCTGAGACAGTGCTGAAATAAGGGAAACTCTGTGGTCCTGGACAGAATGCAGACCAGGCAGCTGGGAGGCACAGAGAAAACACCTTCAAAGAGGAGCCCTGGAACCGGGTTTCATACACAGAGGACCATGAGGAGGTGGCACCTGGGGTGGCAAGGGCAGGCAGATGAGCTTTAGAGACAAGTTTTGTGCCATCAATTTTTATGTCAGAAGAAAGTTAAGAGAGACCAATAAAAATAAGGGACGGACACATTGGAAGCCTAGTAATGTCTTTCCTAATGTCCCACAAGATGGCCATGATAATAATGATATAATAATAATAATAATAATTAGAAGAAGAGTGAAATGTCATTTAAAATCAGCACCCTTATGATTCTATTACTTTGACTTGTATTTTTTAAATTTTTACATTTTATTTTCTCTTTATCCTTTCTTCAGTAGTCTTTGTGGGAATTAAATGCCCCCTACTCTGATCTCATCTCCTGGTTGCTAAAACAGTATGGCATGCTCTTAAAAGAGACACTTCATACAAGGAGCAGGGCAGGTGCAAATGTGGGGCTGGAGGCCACTGACTAAGGGGTGCACTCGGGAGGAATGTGAGTTTGAGAAAAAACTCCTGTTGGAGTTGTTTCCACGCCTCTCTGGTTCTCCTTTCGGCTTTGACCACTGTACTTGGGATGCAGGCAGGGCAGAGAGGGTTGCCCACACTCACAGATAACAGCTCCTTCCCTGACCACTGTACTTGAGATGCAGGCAGGGGCAGAGAGGGCTGCCCACACTCACAGATAATAGCTCCTTTCCTGTCCAGGGCTTTGTCTTCCTCTCCCTCTGGATGTCTGTGGTCCCTCCAACCAGGGATGGAAGAGTCAACGTTGTCCTCTGTTCCCAAATCCTCATCCTCATGGGCATAATTCTTACTTTCTGTCTAGGCTGTGGCTGACGTCAGCCCCTGTCTCCTCCATCTGAGTGCTGGGAACAGTCATGTGCTCCTATGCCATGTCTACCTTCTCCTTTAGACTCCAACGTGCAGAACCAATCCCCTGTAGGGATCTTTCAGTGTCTGTCATTCCTTTATGACTGACAAAGTCATTTGTGATCTTAAGGCAGGAAATAAGGCTATCTTCCTTTATCAGAGCCCCATTTTCTAGCCCAAGAGTCAACTCAGGATAATTCCTTATTTTGTCCTTTTCATTTCTGAGATGGGAGTGTGGGTATTCTCAGGTAGTCCAGGCTATTCTCAAAATCACTGTGTAATTGAGGCTGTCCTTAAATTCCTGGCCCTCCTGCCTCATTTCCCAGTGTTTGGGTTATAGTCACAACCACATAGTATTCCTTTCCTTTGCAGGGGCAGGCATCTCCATCCTTATCTCCTGGCCTGCAGACGCCTAAGGAGATCTCCATTGGCCTGGGTGCTGGGGAGTGGGGTTGCTTGTCCACGCTGGGAATAAGAACAGACATGGCTCTATTCTGCACAAGCCGAGTAATTCATTTTCAAAACCCTGACTGGGCTCCTTTGCTGCTAGAACTTTTCTGTCTAGTGGACATTGAGAGGGTCATCTTCAAAATAGTTGGGGCTATGTCTATTCTACTGAGGATTTTTCATCACCCTCACAAGAACATTGTGTTATTCTTTTGTTCACTTGGTTCCCTGTGTTCCTGCAAAATAAACTGGATGGATCCCACATGAGCCATGGTTATTGATTCCTGGATTCTCAATAATCAGAAGAGAAAGAAGAAGCCAAGAATCAAAACTGATGCCTCTCATAATGCTTCTCGTCTGGGAGTCCTTCCAGGCATTCTTGTGACAGCAAGACTTCCTTTTTTTTATTTGTTTACATTCCAAATGATGTCCCCTTTCCCAGTTCCCCCCCTCCCCATATGTCCCATAAACCTTCTTCTCTCCACTCATTCTCCAATCACCTCTCTCCTTTTTCTCTGTCCTTATATTCCCCTCCAACACTAGATCAATCCTTTCCAGGATCAGGACCCTCTCATACTTCTTCATGGGAGTCATTTGTTATGCTATTTGTGCCTTCGGTATTCAGAGCTTCTGGCTAATTAATATCCACTTATCAGAGATTGCATTCCATGTGTATTCTTTTGTGATTGGGTTACCTCACTTAGGATGATATTTTCCAGCTCAAACCATTTGTCTAAAAATGTTGTGAATTCATTGTTTCTAATTGCTGAGTAGTATTCCATTGTGTAAATATACCACATTTTCTGTATCCATTCCTCCTTTGAGGGGCATCTGGGTTCTTTCCAGCTTCTGGCTATTATAAATAAGGCTGCTATGAACATAATGGAGCATGTGTCTTTATTGCATGCCGGGGAATCCTTTGGGTGTATGCCCAGGAGAGGTATGGCAGGGTCCTCCAGAAGTGGCATGTCCAGTTTTCTGAGGAACAGCCAGACTGATTTCCAAAGTGGTTGTACCATCTTACAGCCCCACCAGCAGTGGAGGAGTGTTTCTCTTTCTCCACATCCTTGCCAACACTGACAGCAAGACTTCTTACAGCTGGAACAGAACATGCCTCAAAGGCAGGTGCTTTTTCACTGTGTGAGTCACAGGTCCATCCCTGATATCCACAGGATGAGAAAAGGAAAAGTTGGGGATGATGTAACAACAACAACAACAACACAACAACAAATAATAGTAGTAATACTAATCTGTTTTTGTAGATAATTGGGATCTTGTTTGGCTTGCTCTCCTATGCCGTTGATGATGATTCTTCCAATGATCTCCTCTCTCCACAAATCTTATCTACTTCCTTAGGTTTTAATATGGTGCTTAACTCTTTAAACCCCTGTGTACACACACACACACACACACACACACACACACACACACCAAAAGCAAAACTTTAGTATTTACCAGCCAGTAATTACTAGCTGAGCCTTCTAGGTCCTAAAGCAGAGCTTACTGTGTTCTGTCAGTACACCAGATGTGATCCACTGGGCAGAAGGTTACTCCAGGTGTATGTGCAATCCGGGTAAGGCTGGCTGTAAGGGGCCGCCTACTGATGGGCAGCAAATAGTTGTTGGGGGCATATAGCTTTGTGCCCAGCACTGAGCTACATTGTAGGGACACACTGGAATTTGCTAGGTTTTTTTAGACTAGAGCTGTACTGGCTGGTTTTGTGTGTCAACTTGACACTGGCTTGAGTTATCACAGAGAAAGGAGCTTCAGGTGAGGAAATGCCTCCATGGGATTCAGCTGCAAGGCATTTTCTTAATTAGTGATCAAGCGGAAAGGGCCCCTTGTGGGTGTTGCCAGCCCTGGACTGGTAGCCTTGGCTTCTATAAGAGAGCAAGCTGAGCAAGCCAGGGGAAGCAAGCCAGTAAGAAACATCCCTCCATGGCCTCTGCATCAGCTCCTGCTTCCTGATCTGCTTGAGTTCTAGTCCTGACTTCCTTTAGTAATGAACAGCAATGTGGAAGTGTAAGCTCAATAAACCCTTTCCTCCCCAACTTGCTTTTTGGTCATGTTTGTGCAGGAATAGAAACCCTGACTAAGACAAGGGTATACAGAACATAGAGACACATGGGGCAGAATAGTTTGCAAATACATGGCAAATGATCATGGGTTAAGTATTGTGGGGTCTTAAAGCAAAGCTTTTGCTGGTCCACAGCTCTATCATGGTTATTTCATGATATAATTGTTAGAACAAAGTAACAGAAGTCAAGCAGGCATTCACACATACACATTCCTCCCCCATCTCATAGGTAAGAGGATGTAGAAGAAGTGTGTGTGTGTGTGTGTGTGTGTGTGTGTGTGTGAATGTGTGAATGTGTGTGAGAGTGCATGTAGAAGTGTGTGTGTGTATGTGTGTGAATGTGTGAAAGTGCATGTGTATATGTGTGTATGAGTGAATATGTGAGTAAGTGTGTGAGTATGTGAATGAATAGGTATGTGAAAGAGTGAGTGTGTGAACATGTGTGAGAGTGCATGTGCATGTGTGTGCATATCTGTGTATGAGAGAGTTGTGTGCAAGAACATGTATGTGTGCAAGTATGTGATAGAGCGTGTATACATGTGTATGAGTGTGTGCATGTGTGAGAGAGTATGTATTTATGTGTGTATGAATGTGTGTGAGAGTGTATGTTAGAGTAGATGTGTGAGAGAGTGAGTGTGTATGTGTGTGAATGCATTGTGAGAAAGTGTGTGCATCTGTGCATGTGTGTGTGAGTGTGTATGCATGAATATATGTGAGGGAATGTGTGTGTGTGAGAGTGTGTGAGAGAGTGTGCATGTTCATTGTATGAGTGAGTACATGTGTAAGGGTGAGAAAGTATTTATGCATGTGTGTGTATGAATGTGTATGTGTCTATGTGTGTTGTGTGAGAGTGTGTATGTCCATGTGTATGAGTCTGTGCCTGTGTGAGAGAGTGTGAGAAAGTGTGTATGATGTGTATATGAATGTGTATATGTATGAGTGTGTGCATGTGTGTGAGAATGCATGTGTGCATGTGTGTGTATTTGTATGTTTGAGAGAATGTGTGTATGTGAATGTATGCAAGAATGTTTCTATGCACACATGTGTGTGCTTGTGTGTATGTGTGCATGCATGTGCATGTCCAACCATGTGAACAAATATGCCAAGTATACAAAAAGAATGTCAGATTTTAAGTAGGCCCAGCTTCTTTCTTTTAGATTTTTAAAATTTTGTTTTATGTGTATGCCATTTTCCCCTACTTATGCATGCCTGCTGTCCATGGAAGTCAGAGGAAGGAATCAGATCCCTGGAACTGGAGTATACACAATTGTAAGGTCACATTTACAGCTTACAATGCAGGTATCAGGAGCCAAACACAGATTCTGTGCCAGAGCAACAAACATCCTTAACTGCTGAGCCATCTCTTCAACCCAGCAGATCTATCTTTAAATTTCTTTATAGTAGTCCTTAAAGGTGCAGGGGACTGTTGATTTATTCAACAAATGAGCATTCCCAAGGTAGAAGTGACTTGGCCAGTCTTAACTGTCCACCTGACAGTCCCTAATGTTCTGAGAATGTCTCAGTTGAGTACCTGTGTCACTAAGAAGTGACACTGTGCTGATGCCAAGAAATGAGGTATTGCTCTTGTTTCCCCACACACTCCTCAGATACTTGCTTGTAGAGAACTGCTAAGCACCTTCTGCAAACATGAGGATGGCTTGTCACTGCAGATGTCTTCTGCTTTAGAGTTGCTGGGAAATTTGAGAGAAGTGGCTAAGATCTGAGTATTGCACTGGCAGAGGCGCTATCAGAAGTGGCAGGCAGGTGGGTCATTAGGTTTTACTAATTGGCCAACACTGATAGGAGGAATAGGCTGTGCTTCCTCCTCAAACGAACCTGGACACAGGTAAGACCACATGTTTTTGTCACCAAGAGACAACACATTGGCATGAAATGTACCTCAGAGTATAGAGGCTATGGCTGTACACATAGGAAATGTGTGGAAATGTAGCTTTTTCCAGCACTGGGTGAGCTAACTATGATCAGGCTTGTAAGTCCCACCAAGGAAAAACAGGCAGAATTTTATATCCTATCCTGTTCCTCTGGTCAAGTATTTTGATCATTGGAAACACCTTAAAGACAAATTCTCAGCAATAGTGATCTCACTTAGAACATACCTAACTACAAATAGATTATTACTGCCTGGCGTGCTCAATTCTCTGCGGACATTCCCTGCTTGAAGGTCTATGGAGTTCTGACACAGGCGATAAATACTGTCCAGCTTTTTGCTGCCCAGAGAGAAGCTGTTTTCTGAACTCCTGTTACTTAAGACTGAACAAGTAACAAAGTATCAGAACGTGATCCCCTTCACTGGTCTACCTCTCTGTCTTTTCCTGGTAACCACAGTGCCAAATGTAGGGTTTGTCCTGCAGGACGCTAGAGGGAGCTGGCAAAGGATTGGGGTGTCTAGACACATAGTTGCTGGCCGTACTTTGGATCTTAAAAGTCCTCCCAAGACAGGGTGATAAAGTTCCATTCCTAAGACTGTTTTGTTGGGAGGTGATGACAATTTTGGTAGCACCTGTGAGAGTTCTTTAGAAGACTGGGATCTCAACCCTTTCCTTATTTTATTAAGTTTGTTGTTTGTCAGGTTCTCTGCTGAGTGGTTTTCAGACTGCTAACTTCTGTCATGATGTAACCTCATCATAGACCCTCATGCACTGCAGCCCATTGCTCAGGTTTTAAGTCCTCCAAACCTGAGTTAAAATAAGTACTTACACATTTTTGCAGCATTTTTTCCAGTAATTGAAAGTTAACTATTCACTAACGAAATTTGCACAAGATGGTAATGGATAACCAAAGATGAGGGACTATACATTTCCTGAGGTTTAAAGTGTGGTCTCCAGGTAATGGCACTCTTTAGGGTAGTTCTGAGAACCTTAGGCTGTAGTACTTCCCTTGAGAAGTGGCCACTGGGATGTCTTTGGTTAAACCTGGCCCAGGTTCTCACCTTGAGTTCTTATTCCTTCTGTGCCCTGGTGTGAACAGCCCTGGTCAGAGACTCCTGTGGCCCTGAACTGAGCCTTTTGTGCCTGCCTTGTCTGGATGGTGTGCTGAGTCATCTGACCTGAGAGACAAAATAGAAATTCTGGCTTCTATCATTAGTAAAATCACTATTGAGTTCTGACTGGATTTGGATAAAAAGGGTGGTTAGTGGGGGTCTCTACAGCTCCCAGTGTTTTCCTTCCTACTCTTCTCTGGAGGGTTTCAAACTGTGAAAGAATGATTTAAGTTTCTGTATGTGATGTATTCTCATTGGAAGTATGACTATTCCCTAAAGTAATTTTTTTAAAAGAGGGTTTATATAGCAAAAGAACCACAGACATCAAATCAAATCAATTCTTCATGGAATATAAAATATTCAGGGAAATAAGACTTTTTCCCCCCCTAGGATCTGTATTATGTAAAGTAGAAGTAGATGGATATTTCTTTGTTTTGATATCTCCTGTCTGTCAGGAAAATATGAGAAATGATGAATTTCTCATGCTTCTTTGGATTTCTTCCCCATGTTGTGGTGGCTTCGTAGTAAAATGATGAGATTTTGAATTTAATATATTTCTCTCTAATGATGACTTTTCCATTTATTTACTATTAGACTCTGAATAAAGCAAAATTCAAATTGCATAAAATTTTGAATAAAGCAATAATAGTACCTATTTCTAAGAAATAATAGTACCTATTTCTAAGATTTTTTCTGAAAATTGAATTATTTCATTATATATATATTTTCTGTTTTGTTTGCTTTGTTTTTCTTTTTTATTCGATATATTCTTTATTTACATTTCAAATGAGTTCCCCTTTCCAGGATCCCCCTCCCTGAAAGTCTCATACGCCCTCTTCCCCCCCCCTTCATTCCCCAATCAACCCCTTCCCCCTTCCCTGTCCTGCTATTGCCCTAAACTGCTGCATCAAGACTTTCCAGGACCATGGGCCTCTCCTACCTTCTTCTTGGGCAACATTTAATATGAGAATTGTGTCTTGGGTATTCTGAGCTTCTGGGCTAATATCCACTTATCAGTGAGTGCATACCATGAGTGTTCTTTTGTGATTGGATCACCTCACTTAGAATATTTTCCAGTTCCACCCATTTGCCTAAGAATTTCATGAATTCATTGTTTTTAATAGCTGAGTAGAATGCCATAGTGTAAATATACCACATTTTCTGTATCCATTCCTCCATTGAGGGACATCTGGGTTCTTTCTAGCTTCTGGCTATTATAAATAGGGCTTCTGTGAACATAGTGGAGCATGTGTCCTTATTACATGCTGGGGAATCCTCTGGGTATATACCCAGGAGTGGTATAGTTGGGTCCTCTGGTAGTGTCATGCCCAGGTTTCTGAGGAACTGCAAGACTGACTTCCAGACTGGTTGTACAAGCTCGCAAGCCCACCAGCAGTGGAGGAGTGTTCCTCTTTCTCCACATCCTCGTCAGTGCCTGTTTTCTCCTGAGTTTTTGATCTTAGCCATTCTTACTGATGTGAGGTGGAATCTCAGGGTTGTTTTGATTTGCATTTCCCTGATGATTAAGGATGTTGAACCTTTCTTTAAGTGTTTCTCAGCCATTCGATATTCCTCAGGTAAAAATTCTTTGTTTAACTCTGTACCCCATTTTTAATAGGGTTGTTTGGTTTTCTGGAGTCCATCTTCTTGAGTTCTTTGTATATCTTGGATATTAGCCCTCTGTCAGATGTAGGGTTGGTGAAGATCTTTTCCCCAATTTATGGGTTGCCGATTTGTCCTTTTGACAGTGTCCTTTGCCTTACAGAAACTTTGTAGTTTTATGAGGTCCCATTTGTCAATTCTTGATCTTAGAGAATAAGCTATTGGTGTTCTGTTCAAGAACTTTTCCTCTGTGCCCATGTGCTCAAGGCTCTTCCCCAGTTTCTTTTCTATTACTTTCAGTGTGTCTGGTTTTATATGGAGGTCCTTGATCCACTTGGACTTGAGATATATATTCTTAAAATAGACTTTTTGACCTCTAAAGATTTTCAGTTTTGACATTCATATATCTTGTTTATACTTACAGAATTGCTGGATTTTACAGTTCTTGCAACAATTTTAATGCTGCAGTGTTTAGAGGTCAAAGAGTAAAGTGGAAACTCCTATTCCTTTCTGTAAAGATCCACTTTTAATCTTGGCCCTATATAGGCTTGCTGCTTGGTCAGGTAAAGAGTCAGCCTCAGAGGACATGGCTTTCAACTGCATAATCCCATCAAAGACCCATCAAAGAGGCAGGTCTCCTGAGTGTTACAGGCCTGCCAGGCTCCAGGAGTGTGTTTACTACAGCACTCCAGTCTGCAGCCAGGGAAGCCCCCCCCCCCCATGGCTGAGGACCCTGATCTGAGACAGGAATGGGGTGTCACAGTAGATTGTCACATAGATGCATATTTTTTTAAGGTGCTGCAAATTGAACCTTAGACTTTGTACATGATAGGGACTTGCTCAGTTGTACAGGCTGTATTTAAACTCAGTCTGTAGCTCAAGCTGTCCTCAGACCTGCTATCCTCCTGTGTCAGTCTCCCAGATAGCTGGAATTGCAAGTCTGAACCAATAGGCCTGGCCAATTACTTCATATTTTGACATTATTATTTATAGGGAACTTTGCAAAGTGGTTTCCTTGGGATTATTCTGTACATATCCTTCTCATCTTTGACTGTCAAAACCCTCCGATTTTTCTGTAACATTCTCCAACCATTTCCCATGCTCATCCTGGAGAAATGCTCAAGGTCACTTCCCGTGATTACACTGGGGGATGTTGAATGTGCCATTTTTATTAACTGGACAGCTTAAAAGCCTGGGGCATTTCTCACAGGTCCTGTGACACATACCTGCATCCAGTGCAGGTTCTGTCTTCCTCCTGACTTTTATCTTCTTCAAATCCTCCCCATACTCTACCTGGGTTGTTGCTTTTTTTTCACTGTGCACATAGAAGTATATTATGGAAATTTTCTTACTGAAGTGTGACACTCTCATTAACTGTGTTGGTCAGAGTTCTCCAGAGGGGCATGCTCAGCAGGCAAATTGCCTCATGCAGCTGTGGAAACATCAGGTACAACACTCAGAATCTTGAGATCAGAAAGCTAGAGACTGGGAAAAACAAGTCCAAAGGCCATCTAAAGAGAGAATATCTTCTTTGTCAAGGACAGTCAGTTTATTCCTCACAAAGCCTTCAAAGGATTAGAGAGGGATCTCCATGCTGTGATGGGTTATATGTTTTGTTAACTGGGTGTTTATCAGAGTGCATTTGTTGTAAATTAGTATTCACTCAAATATCTTTTACCATGGTTTAGCCATGCTGACATCAGGACTAGCCATTATACTAAGATAACTGGTTTGTTGCGGAGAGCAGAATTACCAGCAGTGAGACATTTTGACTATGTCAGCATCTCTCTGCCTGCACTCAGGCTCCTGACATTCTATGTCATCCTTAGGTAAGAATGCATCATAACAATTCCAGAACAGGGAAGTGGGAAGGGGTGGATGGAAGAACAGGGGGACAGAAGAGGGCTTATGGGACTTGTGGGAAGTGGGGACCCAGAAAAGGGGAAATCATTTAAAATGTAAATAAAAAATATATCAATAAAAAAAAGAATGCATCATATCCATACGTGGGAAAGAAAGCCAAACATCTTGGCTCCTGGTGGCCCTTCAAGTACCACATTCTCCGGGAGCATTGCCAGCTCTTAATTAGATGGAGCCCATCTAGTCTTCCAACCTCCCAGCATGTCCTGCTAGGAATTTCACTCCCCTGAGCCTGGGCTGAAGGCAGCATGTCAGAGTCATCTCCTGTCTTCCCAGGGCACAGCCTTTTATGAAATAGATGCGTCAGAGCTCATGCCATTCAGGATCACAAGACCAGCTAGAGACTCAACTCTGAGGCTCTGGGTCTATGCTTTGTTCACTCAAGATAGCGGTGTTGACATAATAATAACGTGCTGAAATAGAAGAGGAAACAAGGCTGGATTTCCTTGCTTCTTATGCTAGAGTTCAGAAGAACTCTAAGAGTGAGGTATTACTGGTTATACCTCCTGAGGAGTTTACTGGTGACCACGGGCACTCAGCAGTTCAAAGTATCACAGTTATCATGAACATTAGGACTAGTCAAGTTTTAGTTTTATGGCAAAGTCTCAAGATGTTGAATCCTTTAGTGAGTTTCTCTTGGTCTCTCTCCATAACATTATGTTCCAAATTTTCCTCAATGGTGCTAAGCAAACTCTTAGCAGACAATATATTGGTAATGAGTTTTCAGATCAGGTTAACCTTAATTCACAAAATATTCAGCCTCAACACACAGGTGTGTCCCTAGAATTTCCAGGGATGTCTGGGAGGACTTAATTCCCCTTTGAATGGCTGGAAAGACTAAGTCTTCCTTCAACTTTACTGTAACATACACTGTAGTTCCAGCATTCTTGTAGATGCAAGCTTTCTTAGTTTTCTAATTTCTTTGGATTTTTTTTTTTTAATAAACAGACTATAGTGATTAACCAAAGGATTTTAAAAAACTTTCATAAGTGTATTTTATTTAAAATTAGGCATTCTACAGGAATGCTACTTTCAGTAATAAACCAAATTCCTCAGAATTTTAGTAATCACATGATCTCATGTTATTATTATTTGTATTCTTTAAAATTCCCCATTGGTCCAGAATAAAAACGTTACTGTCTTATAGTATAAATGTACGTAGGACCCAATCCATCCATGCAACATGCTAATTTATATATTTTTCTTTAGTGAGTCAAAATGCTGTGAAGCTGATATGCTAGGAAGATTTATATAATGAGTGATTTGGTGAAAGAATGATTCACTTAATGATAAGCTAAAGCAACAGGGAGGCGTGTGTCTGCAGCATTAGTACTGTGACAGCGTTCCTTGGTTCCGATCTCAGCTCACCTACTCATTAGCTGTGTAGGCCTGGTCCATTCACTCAACCTTCCCTGACCTCTAGACTCAAATATATATTAAGCTTACCAGGGCTACACTCTGTCATCCCACTTGGCTTTAGACTGTTTATCTATCTGTATTCAAGTGATGAAAAAATAATCCCTCTGCTAATGAGATGTTTTTCAGTTGTTGTCATTCCTTTTTTGAAACAGAATTCTTTGAATCAAAATTTCTTTGAATTTCACATCACTCCTGAGGTTACCAAATGGCCCATCCCCATCCTTAGTGTAGGGAAGACAGACAGAGTTTGAAAGGAATGTCCCAGGAACAAAATTACATAAAACCAAAGGAGATGCCTTGCCTGTTCCTACAGGAGTGTCTGTGAAGTAAGAGTAGAGAGAGATTATGAGATTTTTTTTTTTTAGCTATAAGACAAGAACTTTTCATGCACCAAAGCTGGGTTTAGATCCTGCATATGGTATCTAGAGACTTTGCAATATACATACAAGATGTTTCAACTACCCAGCATCCTTTGAAAATCAGAAGGCCAGGTCTGGAGGATCAAAAAAAGGTATGAGAGAACTGGGGTGGCTCCTCCTTATTTGATTTAAAACTGGTTTGGATGGACCTTTTCAAGAAGCCAGAGACTGGCAGGGGAGCTATGCCTTTGACACCTGCACCTCATTTGAATTAAAAAGGGACTTTGATGTGAAGCAAAGATGATCACCTGCTTTGCCAGTAGCTCTGCAGGATGAAGTTCTGAAGACCCCTCTAAGCCAAGAAGGATAAGAAACCATTTTATCTTAGGATCTGGCCTGATCAGCTGTTTTTTTTAAAGATTCTGTATATTTTTTGCAAACAAATGCTTTTAATATTTAATATTGCTCTATGATAAACTTACATCTTGGTGAGCTGTTTTTGTGAAGTAAAAGGCATCTTAAAATTTTTAGTGAAAATATAAAAAGACTTATTTTGTTTATTTGTCCTAGGTAAGCAAAAAGAGTTGTGGAATGAAAACATTGTATACACATAAATAACGTTGTATATACATAAATAACATTGTATACACTTAAATAACATTGTATATACATAAATAACATTGTATATACTTAAATAACATTGTATATACATAAATAACATTGTATACACATAAATAAAAAACATGGTGAAAAGAAGACAGAGAACATAGTGATTTAAGTACAATAGAAAAACAAAATCTATCTGGGGGTATATCAGCTCACACCTATAATAGCCTCTGGGAAGCTGATATAGGAGAATTGCCATGGGTTGGAGACTACATTGGGCTATGTAGTGAGCTCCAAGACACCATGGGCAGATAGTAAGATCATTCCTCAACTACTTCCTGCATTTCCCCTCCCTGTGCAGCTTTTTCTTCCTGTGATTTTAGAGGTACTCTCCCCTTCACTGTCTTATTTGGCATTTAGCATTTGTAATTTTAATTGAAATTACTGTTTTGTTAATGTCAAATGTATGAAAAAAGAGAACAATGCCTGACACTGAACAGTGAAATATCAATCCTGTGTCCTCCTAGGTCCTTGACCTGGCTTGATGCATTGAACAGTATTGGCAAACAATTTTATCTAAAACATGTTTTGGATCATTTGAAGTATAAGCAGAAGCAAACTTCAATCTACTGTGAAAAATCATATTTATGAATCTCAACATGAAAGCAAGTCTTTTGGAGATAGTGTTTGTACTCATTGAAAATACAGTTTTCATGTGAGAACATGCCGTTTGTCTAAGGACTCCATGAAAGAGCATGACACAGCAAAAGCTGAGAGGAATCAGCCTGGCGGCTGGATATACCACTGCCAGAGAAGGCAAAGAGGCCAGAGTCTAGCAGGAGTTCACCTCTGCACAGCAGGGCTAGAGAACTCAGAGCAAGGTGCAAGTGAGGCTGAGGAATGGAGCTGGGGACTTAAGAAAGGACACTTTCTTGCATTGAAGGCACCTCAGAAATGGGAGCAAGGGGGAGAGGGTGTCCTGAAATATGATCTCTGAGAGTGGTTACAAGGGAGAGAGACCCAGCCTGTCAATATTTCTAGAAGATTTAATAGACAGAAGGCTGGGCCCCAGGATTGCTGAGAAATACCTTTTAGCTTGTAAAACTCAGGAGACTTGGAAAAGAGCTTCACCTCAAAGGGGATGGGGAAGCTGTCATGGTGATGCAGGCTGTGATGTCAGCACCAAGGACTATAGAGACAGGAAGACTGAATATGTGGTTGGTTTGGACCACACTGTGAGTTCAAGTCCTGTCTGGATTATACAGACCTTGTTGAGATATTCTTGCTGAGTAAAGAATGAATTCTTGGAAAAGGAAGCTGGGACATGAAGCAGAAAGTAGCCTTTTCTAAATTTATCTCCAAATTCAGAAGGAAAAGCATGGTGGTTGGATCAGACACCTGGAGTAATCTCTGCTCTCATAAAGCTTATTTTTCACTGTTACTTGGAACAGCCCAGGGCAAATCCAACTGACACTTTCAGGAGCAGCCAATGGTGTAGTTTTTATATGCAGGGATATAAGCTCAGTCTTGTCCTCCCATGATCAGAGAAAGCTCTGGCTTCCCATGGTTAGGATGGGCAAGCCCAGAGCAGCGAGATCTAGAAGCACTATCATGGAGTTTTCACTTGATAAGCAAGCAGCTTGCTGTGATGGGCTGTTCAGACAGTCCTTTGGTTTGGGAGTGTACCTGTAGCAAGCCTGATTTTGTTGATTTATTTCCAGTCATATTATTTTGGGCAATGCTTGGCTCAAAACACAGGGAAAAGGTGTAATTGTGAAAGGCATTGGTGGTTAATTTTGGTTAAACTGTGAGGTGTCATGGGGTTTCCATGTAAAGGATTTAGCTGAGTATACACATATTTGTAAAAAATAGAGGGAATGATTTCTAATACACTTTCCTGACTCAGTTTCCCTGACAGTTATGGCCATCAGTGGCATCCCATGGTCATATTGAGGCCACATTAGTATTATTTTTATCAAAAGAAATCACTGTCCATTTAGATGCTTGACTTACATTCTGGATTGTTTGTTGATTTATAAATTAATTGACCCCTGGGCACACACACACCTCTTCACTCGCCAGAGGAACACTTGTATTAATTGGCTCAGCAGAGGGTCTCTGCAGTTGCCTCGGCTGCTTGAGAATTATGCAGGGTGATTCCCTTGAGTGCTCTGACAGTAAGTAGACAGTGATAATGTGATTCTGCTGAATCCAGACATCCCCATCTCCCCAAGTTCCAAGCGGAGGATGAGGTAAATGGGAAAGTTTGTTTATGCTCTCCTCCCGCTGTAAGGAAGATTCCTCTAAATGTCGTTGGTGATTTGATATCCATGAGATATCAAAGGGCTACTGGAGGGTTCTTAAAATTATCTACGTGCTGACAATGTGCTGAAACTTATCAGGCTTATGTAATATTGTACTGTTTTTGCAGTGGGAATGTATGAGTGTGGGTATGAATATAATTTGATCTCTTAATTTTCCTGCTTAGGAAAAACCAAGTATTCTCAGATGGTTAAAGCTATGGTCAGATGCCAATGGGGGATTCAGACATTCTAAACCTGCATAATCTAATTCTTTAAACCACATAGCATATTTTACTTTTGATTTTTATTTTTAAATAAATTTTAAAATTAAAATAGAATTATATTCCCTCCTTCTTCTTTTCTTCCTCTAGGCACCGCCTGCTTGCTTGCTTGCTGTCAAATGGCCTCTACTTTTTCAATTGTTGATATATATGCATATCTATTTCTAGACACACAAATGCAACCTTCTCAGTCTGTATAATGTTACTTGTATTTATATGACTTAGGGATTAACTACTTGGGATTAGCTGCTATATTTTATTTTATAATCACTGTCTGTTTAGTAAGGGAGGTCTTTGTGTCAGCAAAAGGTCAGAGTCCACATAGGCAACTGCAATGTGCTCAAGCAGTCCTCAAGGGATCCAAAAAGTCGTACTGTGAACCTAAAATATTTCTTTCTTTCTTTTTTAAATGTGTTAATTTTCACAGGCTGCATGTGTCCACCGAATTGATCCATTTCCCAAAGTAGGCTGTTGTCTGAAAGTCTAAAATCCCTGCTTCCCAGAGTCTCAGTGTTGGTAACTGCAGGCCACCATATCTATCTTCTTCTATAGTTCTATCATCACAGAAATCAGAGGGGCATTGTACGGAGCCTCAGAGGGTGGCTTGGCACAGCACTAGTCCGAAGTCATCTGTAATAGTCCATGCAGTAAAACTGGAGCTTGGTCCCAGGTCCTCTCACCACTGGAAACACCTCCAGCCACTTTTACGTTTTCTTTGTAGTCTCAGCAAGTGGCAGCTCACTCTTGTGCATCAGGTAGACTGAGCTTAGAATCCCCCTACCTAATCCTCCTGAGTGGCTGTGATTTCAGGTCTGAGCATCACATCAAAGTGCTCTTCGAAGCAGGTGACTTCCCCCAACCTCCTTTCTTTCATTTGTGCCCATTTGACTAAGCAGGAAAAAATGTAATTCATCTGTTTTTTTTTTTAAACATTTTCTAAAATAAGATCAGAGTATGACTATGACTAGTTTTCTCATCATGCCCAGGTCTTCGAGACCTCCAAACATGCTTTAAACAAAGGTTTTTGATGACTGTAAGGAATCCCAGTAAACCTACTGCCTGAGCCACAGTGGTGCATATCTGTAAACCCAACACTTGGGAAGCAAAGGCATGTGCTTGATGTTTGTCCTGTTATATTAGAGACTGGGTCTAAAATTTAAATAAAAATATAAGGGAAGGGAAGAACTAGATAGCACCAGACACTTCATTGGAATTGGCAACTTTATTCATATAGGAGACCAAGAGCTAAATACAATATAGTCTAGCAACAGACTTTCAAATAAAAGGGTCAACGACGGCCTCCTACCCACATGTCTCTTACACTGTGTTCTCCAGCACCCTGGGGTCCATCAGTCTCTGCAGATACACACACTGTACCTCACTTGTCTCAGGGTTCCTGGGGAGTGAACTTATGACCTCATGCTGACATGGCCAGAGCTCTCTGAGTTATACATTCCAGTCCCACATGCACAGATTTCCCATTACAATGATTTGTTCTACTTCCATGAAAAGTTTTAGAAGAAAATCAAAATATTCCAGGATGACCAATCATTAAAAAGTCTTACTAAGCACACTATGTTATTCACCCAAACCTGCTGCATTTGGAAACTCTGGAAACTTTGTCCAGAACCATAGACAATTTCATCTACAGAGTGCATATATGCATGAAAATACCACATTTCCAAAAGTTCCAGTTTTTCAAATAATCTGAAGTCATTTTCTGGTTGATACAAAAGTGTTTTGTTTCAAACTGCCAGAGTCATGTATACTCACCATGAAACCTCATCAATGTAAAACATAAAATACTGAGATATTAGGTAAATTGTCAAGAATGAATATGTTTCTTTATCTGTAAATACTAATATATATATATATGTATGTGTGCATATTATATGAGCCATATTAGGATTGCATAAAAACTTTTCTGACTCAAAAATATTAGATAATGGGACTGGAGAGTTGACCCCGTCAGTTAAGGACTGACTGCTCTTACAGAGGACCTGGGTTCAAGCTACAGCATCCACATAGTAACCCACATCCACCTGGCAACCCAGTTCTAGAAACTTTAATACACTTTTTTGGCTTTGATGGGCACTAGGAACTCATATGGTGCACATACACTCATGCACACATGCAGACATTCAGAGATGTAAAATAAAAATGAATAAGTTTTTATAAATATGTCTTAACATGCCATATATATATATATATATATATATATATATATTAAAATCATCTTAGAATTTGTACTTCTAGACCATTTCCATAGTGCATGCATATCTGTGGTGTACACATACACATTCATGTACAGATGCACATAAACACCCATGTGCATATGCATGTCTTGAACATAGGCACACACTCCAAATGCTATGCCTGTAAGCATTTACAAGCATATATAGATGTGCACAGATTTGAATATTTACAATGGAGAGCTTGAGGAAATGAGACTTAGGGTCACTTTTCTCTGACTTTATTGGAATAAGCAATAACTTAGTGACATGAAGATGTACCTCAACTCCCTCCCACCCATTGCACAGATCCTCTTTGTGAACAGAGGTGCGTCACCATCTGTAGCCCATAGTCACCTTGTGTCCCCACCATCTGCAGTGTGTGAATGAGAAATAAATTCTGCCGCAGAGATAGGAGATTCATAGTCCTTTCGCACATAAATATTTGAGTATAGTTGATGTAAATCATCGAAGAGGTGAAATTTTCCTATGCAACCTCACTAAACTGTCAAATCAATAAATATGTTAAGAGAGACATTTCTCAAGAGAAGATTTACAAGCTCTCACCAGGCATATTTAAAACGTTCCACACCACTAATCGCTGAAGATACGGAACTGCAAACCACAGCGATACATCATTTCAGCCCAGTTAAAATCACTACTGACAAAAATGGAAGAAATAACAAATGTTTATGAGAATGTTGTTGGCGGGAATGCAAATTGGTACACCCACTATCAGAAACAGAATGGGGGTTCCTCTGAAAACTAAAACTAGAACTGTCAAGTGGTTCAGCTGACCTATTAGTGCACATCTAGGGGAGGAAAAGAAAACCAGTGTGTGTAGAGACATCTGCCTCATCCACCCTAGGTGGCTCTGTCCACCCTAACTGAGATGCAGTATCTGCCTCAGTGTTCGTGATGGGATGAATGCATAAAGATGCTCTGGTATATACACACAACGATGCATTCTTTGTACAGCCAACAGAATCCTGTTTTAGAGGCGTTCTGGATGAGTCTCAGGTACACCGTGTTAGGAGAAATAAGTAGGGAGCAGAATGGCAAACGCCCTCATGGTCTCACTGTGACATCTGAGAATGTTGGTCTTTTAGGGATGGAGGCAAAATGGTGATTCCCAGAGGCTATGGAAGGCAGTTGAGAGAAACAGTGAGGACTGAGGGGGATGTGTGCAGGTACATGCAGTAAAATGTTCTAGTGTAGTGCTCACTTGCACAACGGGACAGTTACAGCTGTTGGCCACAACATATTGTAAAGGGATAGACAGGTGGAGGTTAAGATGTATTTTTGTTTGTGTGTGTGTGTGTGTGTGTGTGTGTGTGTATGTGTGTCTGTGTGTGTGTATGCCACATGGGTGCAGGTGCCTGCTGAGGCCAGAGGGGTTGGTTCCCCTGTAGCAGGACCTTCAGCCTTCAGGCACTTATGTGTTCTGGGGATAGAACTCTGAGCCTCTGAAAAGCCAGCAAGCACTCCCAACTCCTGATCTAACCCTGTGCACCCAGGCCTGGATTTGAATACTCTCACCAGGAGGCGATGTTAAAAGTTTGGGATTGTGGGTATGCTAATTACACAAATTAACTGTGGTCAAATGTAATCATAGCCCTTTGGCATTCACACTGGAATGCCACAACGTACTTGGACATATATCGAGATCCATCTCTCCTATGCGCATAGCCAAAAGGGTATGTCTGCAGACCCTAAGACTACCCAAAGGCCCAATAAATTCTATGGATGGATCTTCACCAGTAGAAGCTGCCTTGTTCCTAGTTTTCTTGAACAGTTCAAGTGGTCTGAAGAAAGATTATCCCCATAAGCTCATATATCTGAATGTTCCTCAAATTGGTGCAACTGTTTCAGACTTTCCAAAGGAGGTAAGGCCTTGCTGGAGAGAGAATACCTATCACTGTGAACAGGGTTTTCAGGTTCCAAAACACTTCCATTGTTTCCAGTGTGCATTCTCCGCCTTGTGCTTGTGGTCTGAGATGTAAGCTCTTCTCACCATGCCTTCATTCAGCCATCATAAACTCTACTCCTTTGGAACCAAGGTCAAATCATGCTCTTTTGTACATTGCCTTGAAGATGGTGCTTTAACACAATGTCACAAAGGTAAACAATAAAATCTGCATCGGCAGAGAATGAGATGGTGAGGAGAACTGGCGCTAGCTCAGGTGGTCCTCTCCTGTGTGATTTCACAAACCACAATAATGCCTTTAGGAATGAAAGGAGACCACCTGGGTGATGTCTTCCAATCCAGGAAGCTCACCCCATCCTTCATGTACAAGCTCTCATTGAGTGTAAGGGGCTTGGACGTGTAGCATTGATCTCACGAGTAATGAAGATGACAGGCCCTACTTAGAAAGGGACACCGTGTGCCCCAGAGCCTCACATGTCCAAAACAGGGCATTTTCTAAATATCCCCTGCTCCAGTTAATAATCAGGCTCTGTACAGGCAATGCCTTAGGCTTAGCTAACCCCTTTCCTAGGAGGGATATTCCAGCAAGTTAGGAGAATGTCTCCCTGTTCTAGGCACGCAGCAGTGCTTGGGAAATGGCCTGAAATTTGCCCAGTGCAGCTCACCCCTGCTATGCTATTGTTTGTGATTTTTTTGTTTTGTTTTTTTTGTTTTGTTTTGTTTTAGCTTGATTTTTTTCTTAATTTTTTTTAGAGACATAACTAACATGAAGTTGGGTAGAGAGGAGAAAGAACATGATCAAAGTATGTCGTATAAAATTTTTTAAAGTAATTTTTTTTTAAAAAAAGATCTTTGTTGGCAATTTGTGGTAACAGCACAACCCAGTGTAATCCAATACCTAATTCATTCAAATATAATGAATTTGGAGTCCTCCAGAGAAAACTGTACCGAATTAGAGTCGACAGAAAATTCCATGGACGGTTGACTTAATTACAATTGTTAGTAACACAGCAGCCACAGGCAGTATAGATAATCCAGGAAACCATGTAAATGCTATGGAAGTGACTGCCTGATGAAGACAGAGCTTCTTTAGTGGACGCTCTGGGGTTATGGAAAAGGCTAGGGACAGAGCCCAGGGTTGCAGGAGGGAAGAGGGATGATGTGTGTTGGTCTACTGAACTAGATCTCCGAGGAACGTGGAACCTGAACAAGGAAATAAGGAAGAAGCTCAGTTCCCCGATCTACTTCGGAACAAAACAGATATGAAAAGTGATCGTTGATTTTTTTTTTTTTTTTTTTTTTTTAATGAAAACATGTTTATTTTGGTTCACAGTGTGAAGGTACAGTCCATCAACATATGGAAGTTCTGGTAAAGGGTGTTTGAGGCAGCTGGCCATATCACATCTGTAGTCAGGAAGCACAGAGAGTTGATAAACATGATTTCTCCTTTCTATGCTACCCAGGACTCTGGTACAGAAATTATTTCACCTTCTTTAAGGTAGGTAGTCAAAGCTCAATTAACCTAATCAAAATAATTCCTAATAGGCATAGACAAAGGCTGACCCAACTGAGATGATCTCTGGCCTGTGCGCTTAGACTCTTGGGTGATTACAGACCCTGTCAGAATGACAAATAACACCAATCATCATTGCAATATTTTCTAGGACCCAGAGACTGAACAGCACACGTAGTTTAAGTACTCAGTGCTTAAAACATAAAGAGCCCCTTCTGGTTGCATGTCAGAAGACAAGAAGATGAATACAGGAAACAATATACCCTAAAGGTTTTGTTTTCATTAAAGAATACCAACCCAAATAGGAAGGAAGGGGAAATAGACAAAGCATCTGTAACCACACACAATAAAGTGACTGTGGTTTATGCTTACTTGAAGGAGAACATAGACATAATCTAGATCTACTCTTTTTTTTTTTTTTTTTTTGCATTTTTTTTTTATTATTCGATATAATTTATTTACATTTCAAATGATTTCCCCTTTTCTAGCCCCCCCACTCCCCGAAAGTCCCGCAAGCCCCCTTCTCTTCCCCTGTCCTCCCACCCACCCCTTCCCACTTCCCCGTTCTGGTTTTGCTGAATACTGTTTCACTGAGTCTTTCCAGAACCAGGGGCCACTCCTCCTTTCTTCTTGTACCTCATTTGATGTGTGGATTATGTTTTGGGTATTCCAGTTTTCTAGGTTAATATCCACTTATTAGTGAGTGCATACCATGATTCACCTTTTGAGTCTGGGTTACCTCACTTAGTATGATATTCTCTAGCTCCATCCATTTGCCTAAGAATTTCATGAATTCATTGTTTCTAATGGCTGAATAGTACTCCATTGTGTAGATATACCACATTTTTTGCATCCACTCTTCTGTTGAGGGATACCTGGGTTCTTTCCAGCATCTGGCAATTACAAATAGGGCTGCTATGAACATAGTAGAACATGTATCCTTATTACATGGTGGGGAGTCTTCTGGGTATATGCCCAGGAGTGGTATAGCAGGATCTTCTGGAAGTAAGGTGCCCAGTTTTCGGAGGAACCGCCAGACTGATTTCCAGAGTGGTTGTACCAATTTGCAACCCCACCAGCAGTGGAGGAGTGTTCCTCTTTCTCCACACCCTCTCCAACACCTGCTGTCTCCTGAATTTTTAATCTTAGCCATTCTGACTGGTGTAAGATGAAATCTTAGGGTTGTTTTGATTTGCATTTCCCTAATGACTAATGAAGTTGAGCATTTTTTAAGATGCTTCTCCGCCATCCGAAGTTCTTCAGGTGAGAATTCTTTGTTTAACTCTGTACCCCATTTTTTAATAGGGTTGTTTGGTTTTCTGGAGTCTAACTTCTTGAGTTCTTTATATATATTGGATATTAGCCCTCTATCTGATGTAGGATTGGTGAAGATCTTTTCCCAATTTGTTGGTTGCCGATTTGTCCTCTTGATGGTGTCCTTTGCCTTACAGAAACTTTGTAATTTTATGAGGTCCCATTTGTCAATTCTTGCTCTTAGAGCATACGCTATTGGTGTTCTGTTCAGAAACTTTCTCCCTGTACCGATGTCCTCAAGGGTCTTCCCCAGTTTTTTTTCTATTAGCTTCAGAGTGTCTGGCTTTATGTGGAGGTCCTTGATCCATTTGGATTTGAGCTTAGTACAAGGAGACAAGGATGGATCAATTCGCATTCTTCTGCATGCTGACCTCCAGTTGAACCAGCACCATTTGTTGAAAAGGCTATCTTTTTTCCATTGGATGTTTTCAGCCTCTTTGTCGAGGATCAAGTGGCCATAGGTGTGTGGGTTCATTTCTGGATCTTCAATCCTGTTCCATTGATCCTCCTGTCTGTCACTGTACCAATACCATGCAGTTTTTAACACTATTGCTCTGTAGTATTGCTTGAGGTCAGGGATACTGATTCCCCCAGATTTCCTTTTGTTGCTGAGAATAGTTTTAGCTATCCTGGGTTTTTTGTTGTTCCAGATGAATTTGATAATTGCTCTTTCTAGCTCTGTGAAGAATTGAGTTGGGATTTTGATGGGTATTGCATTGAATCTGTATAGTGCTTTAGGCAAAATGGCCATTTTAACTATATTGATTCTGCCGATCCATGAGCATGGGAGGTTTTCCCATTTTTTGAGGTCTTCTTCCATTTCCTTCTTCAGAGTCTTGAAGTTCTTGTCATACAGATCTTTCACATGTTTGGTAAGAGTCACCCCAAGATACTTTATACTGTTTGTGGCTATTGTGAAGGGGGTCATTTCCCTAATTTCTTTCTCAGCCTGCTTATCCTTTGAGTATAGGAAGGCCACTGATTTGCTTGAGTTGACTTTATAACCTGCCACTTTGCTGAAGTTGTTTATCAGCTGTAGGAGCTCTCTAGTGGAGTTCTTTGGGTCACTTAGGTAGACGATCATGTCGTCTGCAAATAATGATAGTTTGACTTCTTCCTTTCCAATTTGTATCCCTTTGACCTCCTTATGTTGTCGAATTGCCCGAGCTAGTACCTCAAGTACAATATTGAAAAGATAAGGAGAAAGGGGGCAGCCTTGTCTGGTCCCTGATTTCAGTGGGATTGCTTCAAGTTTCTCTCCATTTAGTTTGATGCTGGCTACCGGTTTGCTGTATATTGCTTTTACTATGTTTAGGTATGGGCCTTGAATTCCTGTTCTCTCCAAGACTTTAAGCATGAAGGGATGCTGAATTTTGTCAAATGCTTTTTCAGCATCCAATGAAATGACCATGTGGTTTTGTTCTTTGAGTTTGTTTATGTAGTGGATTGTATTGATGGATTTCCGTATATTGAACCAACCCTGCATTCCTGGGATAAAGCCTACTTGATCATGGTGGATGATCGTTTTGATGTGTTCTTGGATTCGGTTGGCAAGAATTTTATTGAGTATTTTTGCATCGATGTTCATAAGGGAAATTGGTCTGAAGTTCTCTTTCTTTGTTGGATCTTTGTGTGGCTTTGGTATCAGCGTAATTGTGGCTTCGTAGAAGGAATTGGGTAGTGTTCCTTCTGTTTCTATTTTGTGGAATAGTTTGAAGAGTATTGGTGTTAACTCTTCTTTGAAGGTCTGGTAGAATTCTGCACTGAAGCCATCTGGTCCTGTGCTTTTTTTGGTTGGAAGACTTTCTATGACTCCTTCTATTTCTTTAGGCATTATGGGACTGTTTAGATGGTCTAGTTGGTCCTGATTTAATTTTGGTATTTGGTATCTGTCAAGGAAATTGTCCATTTCCTCCAGATTCTCCAGTTGTGTTGAGTATAGGCTCTTGTAGTAGGATCTGATGATTTTTTGGATTTCCTCAGTTTCCGTTGTTATATCTCCCTTTTCATTTCTAAGTTTGTTAATTTGGATACTTTCTCTGTGTCCTTTGGTCATTCTGGCTAAGGGTTTATCTATCTTGTTGATTTTCTCAAAGAACCAGCTCCTGGTATTGTTGATTTTTTGTATGGTTCTCTTTGTTTCTACTTGATTGATTTCGGCCCTGAGTTTGATGATTTCCTGCCTTCTACTCCTCCTGGGCGAAATAGCTTCTTTTTGTTCCAGGGCTTTCAGGTGTGTCATTAAGCTGGTAATGTATGCTCTCTCCATTTTCTTTTTGGAGGCACTCAGGGCTATGAGTTTTCCTCTTAGCACTGCTTTCATTGTGTCCCATAGATTTGGGTATGTTGTGTTTTCATTTTCATTGTGTTCTAAAAAGTCTTTAATTTCTTTCTTTATTTCTTCCTTGACCAAGGTATCATTGAGTAGAGTATTGTTCAGTTTCCACGTGTATGTGGGCTTTCTGTTGTTTCTGTTGCTATTGAAGACCACTTTTACTCCATAGTGATCAGATAGGAGGCATGGGATTAGTTCGATCTTCTTATATTTGTTGAGGTCTGTCTTGTGACCAATTATATGGTCGATTTTGGAGAAGGTACCATGAGGTGCTGAGAAAAAGGTATATTCTTTTGTTTTAGGATAGAATGTTCTATATATATCTGTTAAATCTAATTGGTCCAAAGCTTCAATTAGTTTCATTGTGTCCCTGTTTAGTTTCTGTTTTCCTGATCGGTCCATTGAGGAAAGTGCAGTGTTGAAGTCACCCACAATTATTGTGTTAGGTGCAATGTGTGCTTTTAGTTTTAATAAAGTTTCTTTTACAAAAGAGGGTGCCCTTACATTTGGGGCATAGATGTTCAGGATTGTCAGTTCTTCTTTTTGTATTTTTCCTTTGACCAGCAAGAAGTGTCCCTCAGGGTCTCTTTTGATGACTTTGGGTTGAAAGTCAATTTTATCTGATATTAAAATGGCTACTCCAGCTTGTTTCCTGAGACCATTTGCTTGTAAAATTGTCTTCCAGCCTTTTACTCTAAGGTAGTGTTTGTCTTTGACCCTGAGGTGTGTTTCCTGTAAGCAGCAAAATGTAGGGTCCTGTTTACGTATCCATTCAGTTAGTCTGTGTCTTTTTATTGGGGCATTAAGTCCATTGATGTTAAGAGATATTAAGGAATAGTGATTGTTACTTCCTATCATTTTTGACGTTATTTTTTAAATTTGAATGCTTAACTTCTTTTGGGTTTGATGAAAGGTTACTATCTTGCTTTTTCCAGGGTGAAGTTTCCCTCCTTGTATTGGTGTTGTCCTCCTATTATCCTTTTTAGGGCCGGGTTTGTGGATAGATATTGGGTAAACTTGGTTTTGTCATGAAATATCTTAGTTTCTCCATCTATGGTGATTGAGAGTTTTGCTGGATATAGTAGTTTTGGTTGGCATTTGTGTTCTCTTAGAGTCTGCATGAGATCTGCCCAGGACCTTCTAGCCTTCATAGTCTCAGGTGAAAAGTCTGCTGTGATTCTGATAGGTCTTCCTTTATATGTTACTTGGCCTTTTTCTCTTACTGCCTTTAGTATTCTTTCTTTGTTTAGAACATTTGGTGTTTTGATTATTATGTGACGGGAAGTATTTCTGTTCTGGTCCAGTCTGTTTGGAGTTCTGTAGGCTTCTTGTATATTCATGGGCATCTCTCTCTTTAGGTTAGGGAAGTTTTCTTCCATAATTTTATTGAAGATATTTGCTGGCCCTTTAAGTTGTAAATCTTCACTCTCCTCTATGCCTATAATCCTTAGGTTTGGTCTTCTCATTGTGTCCTGGATTTCCTGGATATTTTGGGTTACAAGCTTTTTGCATTTTGCATTTTCTTTAACTGTTGAGTCCATGGTTTCTATGGAATCTTCAGCATCTGAGATTCTTTCTTCTATCTCTTGTATTCTGTTGTTGATATTTGTATCTCTGTCCCCTGATTTCTTCCCAAGGCTTTCTATCTCCAAAGTTGTCTCCCTTTGAGTTTTCTTAGTTGTTTCTACTTCTGATTTTAGATCCTGGATGGTTTTGCTTAGCTCCTTCACTTGCATGTTTGTGTTTTCCTGTAATTCTTTAAGAGATTTTTGTGTTTTCTCATTCATGAGCTCAGCCTGTTGACCAAAGTTCTCCTGTATTTCTTTAAGAGATTTTTGTGTTTCGTCTTTCATGACCTCAGCCTGTTGAGCAAAGTTCTCCTGTATTTCTTTTAGTGTTTTTTGCATTTCCTCCTTGTTGGCTTTTGTGTTCTCCTGGATTTCTTTCAATGATTTTTGTGTTTCCCTTGCAAGGGCTTCTACCTTTTGATCCATTGTCTCCTGAATTTCTTTACGTATGACCTTCATGTGTTCCTGTACCAGCATCATGACCAGTGATTTTAAATCCAAATCTTGTTTTACTGGTGTGATGGGGTATCCAGGACATGTTGGTAGAGGAGAATTGGGTTCAGATGTTGCCATATTGCCTTGATTTCTGTTAGTGACGTTCCTGCGTTTGCCTTTTGCCATCTAGATCTCACTGGTGTTAGTTTATCTTGTCAGTGCTGGACTCACCAGTGCAAGCTGCCCCTTCCCAGTTGGCCTCTGGTGCACAGCTTACCTCCTGCACTGCTTGTAGACAGTGTGCTGCTGCCCAGGCTGTTCAGATCCCAAAGCAGGCACCCGAAGGCTCCCGCTGGGGCCCGCTGGATTCACTGGAGCACACTGACTTCTCCCAGCTGGCCGCCCGGAAGCCCAGCTAGCCACTTGCAGGACTTGGAGATGTAATGCTGCCGCCCAGACTGATCTGGATCCGGAAGCGGAGAGAGTAGAGCTAAGGCCTTCTGCCTGAGGCCTTGCCCCAGATTGTGTCTGTGGAGCAGATGGAGCCCGTGTGCACTCCCAGGGAGTGCCGACGGTGTATGCTACTGTGACCTCCCCTGAGTTCCGCTCACTCCGCTGGGCAGCCGATCTGCCAACCGGGCTATCGCACACAAGGTTAGCCTGGCCGCCCAGTCCCTGAGTCCAGGCAAAAGCCTGGGAGGCCAAGGTCCGAGCAAAGTTCCCCTACGGCTTTGACTGTTAATTGGGTTTGCCAGGTGACTAGGATGGCGGGCGTGTGCGCCCGCGCTCCCTGAAAGCGCCAGGAGAGTCTGCTTTGCTAACAATCACCTGGGCGGGTTGACTCACAGATGGCCCACCAAGCCGCCCAGTTCTTGGGGTCAGTCCTGTGCCTTTTGGGGCCTGGACCCCCGCTTTGTTAGCCTTAGGCTATGCCTGTTACAGGTCTGCCCGCCTGAGCTCTCTGTCGTCCTGCAGGCAAAATGGCGGCGGCGCGCTCGCAGGCCTGGGCAAAAAACCTCCTGGTTGGGTTGGCACCCCGATGGCCCCCCGACCCGCCCAGGGCCTGGGTGCAGGCCAACGCCCGTCGGGCTCAGACCACCGCGGTGTTGGCCTCGGATTATGTTTGTGTACCTCAGTCTGTCCGATTCCTGGAGTACGGAACCAAGATGGATCCTCCTCTCCTGACTGGTGGGAGGCCGAGTTCTGAAGTGGCCTCCGTGCAGGAAAGGCGCCGCACAACTGCAGCTGCTTGCTGTCCGGCTGGTCAGCGAAGGTCAGTGGTCGTGGGCGCAGGGCCTAACTGGTCCCTGTGACGCCTTGGTTCCACTGCTGATGGCCCTTCAGCTGGAGCAGCCACTGCTGCCGCTGCTGCCGCTGCCGCCGCCGCCAACCCTCCAGCTGATTTTTTTTTTTTTTTTTATTTTTGATTTTTTTTTTTCTATCTACTTCTTGAGCAGAGGGAGGCTGCGTTCATGACATTCTTATATAGAACAGGTGTTTGGAAGTTTACCAGAGAGATACATAATCATAATTAAAAACACAGAATAATTTTTCTGCCCCAGTAAACGGTTTGGTGCATTTTTATATCGGGTGAAATTACAGCGCTGGTGAAGTTTCAGTCTGATATTCCAGGACGCTTTGCAGAAAAAGAACAGATGTCAGATTCTCTGTCGAGATTTGCTGGGCGCAAAGCAGAGCGATGTTCTCCTTATTCAGAGGGTTTGCAGCAGACATATAATTTGATGTGCAGAATCATCCTGTTTGGAACAAAAGGCCCAGGAGAAGGTGAGGACAGTGGGCCTGGGGCACCCATTCTTCACACTGTCACTCTTGTTCACTCTAGGCTCTAGATCTAAGCATTCTGAGATGTGTGTTAAATTAGGGAAATAAAACTGGATGTTATGTAAAGAATCATTCACCCAGGCTGCTGAAACCCGTCCGTAGTTCCTCTGTGGGGACACAGCAGGCTTGTTGGAGGGACAGCCAGTTGTGCTGGCTGGTAAGGAATATATTAGGAGATGGCATATCTCTAGAGATGACTGGGTTTCTTGCGTTTTAACTCATCGTCTTGTCACATCCCACTTCTGCCTCCTCGGGGTTGAGATGAAAGATGAGAGATGTAAAGGAATATTCATTTCACTTTTTAATTAAACATTTGGTTTGGTTCTAAAATCCAAGACTTCAGTTATGGGCATAGAAAGGATGGTGGGGGCATGGCAGGAACGGCTTAGAACGGATTTTCTTACACACAAGGGACATGGGCTTACTTTGGTATCAGCAGAAGGAAATCTGTGCTGGTGTCTGGAGCTGCTTCGCTGTGCTCTTGGTATGCAAATGCTCCTGAAGCTTTTCAGTGACAATGGGAGAAGTTCCCTAAGACTGCAGCAGTGTAATATTAGACAGGACTCAGCAAAAAACGTTAGGTTCTAATATTATCACTCTTTTATTACCTTTTGTGTTCAGGCTGAGAGAGGCCCCTCTTGCATGCTAAGAAAACAACTCATTTTTTATTAAGTGGTTAGGTTTGTTATTTTTAATTGTGTGTATTTGTGTGTAGGGGTAGGCTTGTGCACATGAGTGAGGGTGTGAGTGGAAGACAGGAGACAACGTCAGACGCCATGGGATTGGCATTACAGGTGGTCGTGAGCCACCTGCGCTGGGAGCCGGACCCGAAGTGGAATGCCTGGATAAGCAGCCTACGCTCTCAGCCAGTCAACCCCATCTGCAGTGCCATCTTGAGTTCTATTTTATCTTTTACTCTAAAAGAAGTTATCACTGTAATTTATTAAAAGCTCTAGGTCAAGATGTGGTCAACTTCAAAGCAACTCATTCATGCGAAGTGTTTGATAAGAGGTAGCCCACATTCTAGCCACACCCATCTCCCTATGTTGTTGAATTTAAAAACTCTTTATCTAGTTTACATACTCTATGAAGTTTACAAACTCTGTCTGGTTTATAAACTTTATGAAGTCTCTCAAGAGTATTTTCCTCACCTGTTGGCTTTCCATTGCATCTCTGACAACATCCACATAGAGGAAAGGTGTTGAAATTCAATGAACACATACAATACTCTTCTCTTTTTCTTTCCAGGATTAGATATCTAGTGTTGAATCTCAAAAGCTGCCCCTCAGTTCTAAGTCTTTGACTGTAACAAACACATGACGCCAATGTCAGGTCATGCCAATAGGGAGATGGGGGCTTGCCGACCCTGGGGGCTGTAAGGAAACCCTGTACATTCCTGCCCAATATTGACTAACACCAAACCTTCCCTGTGATGCTCTGCTGTTGAACAGAAGCCGTGAGTTCGTGACATTAATGGATGATTAGAGTCCTGATGCTTTGCTGTGTTTCTGCCCCTCCACCAAGCTTCTCCTTTCTGCCTGCTATGGGATTAGTAGAACCTAAGACATAACCTACCAAGGATACATCTCCTGTCATGTCCTCACCAGGCTCATCCGTGCCTTCCTATGTGTGCTCCCTATCCTGAGATTCGGGCGTTGTTCTTGGCTAGGCTAGCAGTTCCCTTCAGTGTGGAGTGCTGCCTCCCCGAGGCTTGTGATCTCCACACTTGCTAGGTGGGGACAAGATTAACCTCAGCTGGAAACTTCCTGTGGTCCCCTCTGTCTCCAGATCTGTCCTTTTTAAAAAAAAAAGAGTTACTTATTTATTATATGTAAGGACACTGTAGCTGTTTTCAGACACCCCAGAAGAGAGCATCCAATCTCATTACAGATGGCTATGAGCCACCTCACGGTTGCTGGGACTTGAACTCAGGACCTCTGGACGAGCAGTGCTCTTAACCTCTGAACTAACTCTCCAGCTCTCCAGCCCAGATCTATTCTTTTATCTCTTCTACAGTGGTAGCTTCGTAGACTAGGCCAAGTCTTACCTGGTCATTGTTATCCCCACAACCCCAACTGCTATTTTCCTGTTGTAGGATATCTTATGTTTCACTTTCCCTAATTTCACATCTGACAGGAAAACAGTACCCCAGGGATTGTTTGTGAAGTGAGCTCTCTGCTTTGGATGAAAGGGCAGGAGAAGGGCATAGGGTGTGCTTGGCTCTGAGGCAACCAGAGAGTATCTGTCAGGCAAACAATGCAGTTTCCACAACCTAAAAGAATTCACATGCAGAATTAAAGAGGAGCCGTGGAAGCAGCATCTGTGTTTACATTTGGAAGTATGTTTTAAAGAGTTCTATCGTCTTCAGTTGGTGGGGTAGAAAAGCAACTGTGAACAGAGGTTGCCAAAGACAAATAAATAAATTAAGCCACAGGATGCTCAGAAAGTGACTGGTTCTGAGGTTCCTTTAAGGAAAACAAATATTAAACCATTTGTGTAACCAACTCTTAGCTTTCTGCTCTTATTTGTAATTGGCTGCTTAGCCTTCAACAATGAATACATTGTGCTGACTTTGTAATGCATGTGTATGTAGGGTTTTAATTTTTCTTCGATTTTAAAAGTTACACTTGCCTTTTTGGTAAATGTTTAGATACCACTTCAAAGATCTACTAGGATAAGACTTTATTTTGGGAATGTGGTGGCTCAGAGCAAAAAGCAAGCCTGTCTCTTAGCAGCTTTGACCCTGGCCCTGGGCTCAGTATGGTGCTGACACAATCAAAAGCAACCAGCCTCTTAAATTGGACCAAAGCCAGTGCTAGTTATGATGTCTGAAGTCTCAATTCCTCCAGCTCTCAGCAGTCAGCTTATTTAATATCCATGTCATCTGAGAGCAGCTTCTCTTCCTGGTCAAACTATTGATATGACCTTCAGTACACAACCTCACAGTTGTGAGTTTTAGATTCTTCACCCATAGAAGTAACAATTTATTTTTTAAAGATATTTATTATTATAAATAAGTACACTGTAGCTGTCTTCAAACAAACCAGAAGAGGGCATCAGATCTCCTTACAGATGGTTGTGAGCCACCATGTGGTTGCTGGGATTTGAACTCAGGGCCTTCTGAAGAGCAGTTGGTGCTCTTTACCCTGAGCCATCTCTCCAGCCCCAGAAGGAACAATTTAGATTCAAAAAGCCTTGATAGTCCTTCCCAATGCTAATCTTCTGTGCATATCTTTAAGGTGTCTGATGCAAGCAGAGGTTTTAGTTAGTCAGACTTTTGGGATGGAAAATCCTTAAGCTAGTGATGTTTATCCAACTTCAGCGAGAAAGTTGAGTCAGGAAGGACTTCTCATGAAAATTCTATCTCAAGCCTGAGCTTCTCTGCTTGTGAGCCCCCTTCAGGCAATGGCAGTGGATATCTCTTCAAGCACCTAAGAACCAACCAAAGTTAGGGTCATTTCCTCAATCCTCTGTGGCAATGGGGTCTTCTGAGCACTGAGCACCATGGGCAAAGATTCCCTGTCAGATCTCAGCCCTTTAATGAGATCCATCCCTCTTCTATTATCATGATTTTAAATATTATTTTTGGAAGACATCAGCAGGTGATTGGACTTACTGCGTATGCCAAAGTTTTCCCAAAGAATTGAAGTCTATGAAGTTCTCTGAACAAACCAATAAGAAATTTCAGACTCAGAGGGAGATTGTAGAGCCAAGAAAACATTATCACACACACACACACACACACACACACTAAACCTTCTCTTAAAACCAAAAATGACTGGAGTATTTTCTCTGTAAAGGATATTCTAAAATGGCATAAGCCCAGGTGATGCTGTTTGAAATCCTGAAATATGTTATGAGAGAGAGAGAGAGAGAGAGAGAGAGAGAGAGAGAGAGAGAGAGAGAGACTCAGACATGGTGAGACTAATTTAGATGACTTCCTCATAATTCTTAGTAATAATTTCTTAAATTGTCACAAAGAATATGTGTTTATATTTAAAAAACAAATCCTGTACATAAATGATAACTGTTATGGCCATATCTTGCTAAGAGAATGAATTCTTCAAGGTCACTGATGCAATCACACTTTAGCAGAAAAATGCCTTATACGTAAACTGTGTGTATTAAGTGCAGCATCCAGGGAAGAGGTTCCAGTGCAGTCGTCATCTCCTGCCTCCTTGGCTGTCATGCAGAAGGTACCTGTGCCTGTCATTGACTGCCTAGCGGGCACACTTATAAACCACTGTTGATAGCAGTTATCACTGAGTATTAGTTGTTAAAACTTGGAAATAGACAAAAAAGTTGTAGATAAATGGATAAGTACATGATGGCCCAAACAGACAAATGAATTATTCATTGTAAGAAGAAATTCTATCAAGCCACAAAAAGGCATGGAGGGGCCTTAATGTGTATTCCTCAGAGAAGGTCTATCCCTAAAGTCTACATGCTGTGGGGTTCTGACTGTGATATTGCTTGAAGGAAAAAAATTGGTAGAGACGGTAAATGCACTAGAGATTGTAGGAGGCAGAAGGAGAAGTGAGTGTGTCAAACACCATACCTTTTTAGTGTATAATGATGGAGGGAGAAAAGAAAAGCCGGAGTGTGTGTCTCTTCCTCAGCTCACACACTGGGGAATTAATAAGTCTTTGTTCTGAGTGCTCTAATTCCCAAAGGATTGGGGCATGATATTCCATGCTAAAGTCAGACAGTTTTCTGACCTCACATACTGCTTCAGAAGTAGGCTGGTAAATTAGTAGGGGGCAGGAAAAGCTAGGGGACCCCAGAGTTTGCTGTCTCCCTCTCTGTGAGGAGTCCTGGTAGCCTCGTTAGTCCTACTGATGGCCTCTGTTCAGTTATATCCACAGCCTGCTTGCTGGCAAGCTGGGATAACCCTACATCCTGGTCGTTTTGCAGGTTCTCTGACCCAACTTCCATGTTCAGGGACTGCTTTGATCAGTGTTTGCCTCCCTCTGGGTTTTCACTGCCTCCATGGGGAGATTGGCTTCAGAAGGTCCTCGTCCTTCCATGGAAGCCAAACCATTCGAAATCCAGTGTCATTTCCTGTGCTGTGACTCACAGCCCATCTGGCAAATCAGGAGCTGAAATATCATCCCCAGGACACAGAGTATTTAAAATTTAACTCATCATTTGAGATACACATGGCCAATTCAGAACCTATATTTTTCATTAGTTAAATATTTAGTATTGGCAACATAAATTTGGATTCTTTCATCTCCTTGCAAATTATCTGTTTATAACGATTAGTGGTGCTAATGAGGCTGGCAATAAACAGGCTTCCTCTCAAACTCCCAGCTCCAATCATCTTTCCATGTTAAGCTAGTTAAAGCCCCTGCGGGCTGAGGAATTCACCCCAGGTGTCCCTAAGAAGCCCCAGGCACAGGCTTGTTAAATTCTCTATTCCCCTCTTCATGGACACGCCCATACCAGCTTAGTCCAGGGAGTCAGAACTAATGTTCTCCTTACAGCACTTCCTCCCTTGCTGTCACCCTTCCCATATCCCACAGTGCACAAGGAGATCATCTAACACCTCAGTCTTAAACCTTCAGGCTGTCATGTGCTGTCTCCAATTGTTTCCCCAGTCAATGTGGTTCTGTCTGCCTTCTCCCCCACAACAGTGCTCAGGCTCAGTCCTCAGGGTTCTGTGATGGGCGTTTTGTTCTTTTTTTTTTATTATTGATATATTTTTTATTTACATTTCAAATGATTTCCCCTTGTTCTTATCTCCTCTTGTTCAGTCTGACTCATTCTTTATCCTCTTACCTGTTCCTCTTGCTTTGACCTCTGCTTCTAGTTTCCTCTTGCTTTTACCACTGCTTCCAGTGTGTGGAGTTTAAACTTTCCTGTGTGGCCCACCCCACTGTGAGCATCAATTCTGACCTTTCTCCTCAAGGAGCATCAGCTGGATGGAAGCACTGACTGTGGTTTCTCAATGGCGGACCACTAGCTGTCAGCCCTACCTTCTGGGAATCTTATTCCTATTTATACTACCCCTGCTTTGTCGCCTCTCAACCTCCACCTCCTTTGAAGAAAATCAATTCCACCAAACTTGACTGAAGTGCCACGGTGTGTGCAGGTGCTTTCCACACTGACACCCTTGCCTCGTGACCAGAGTGGATTCAGATTCAGCGTATCTCTGTTCTATATGCATAAATTTAGAGAGGTAATAAGTCCTACCTCACATAGTTATCAGGAGAGTACAATCCTTTACTGTATTTCAGGAACTAAGAGTAGTGTGTAACATAGATTAAGGGCCAGATGAATAGCGATTATTGTTATTAAATTCAGCTTTGCTTCTTGGCCTTCATTTCTAGCTCCACTTTCTCCCTTAAGCTCTAAGGCAAGATGTCTCAAGCTCCAAGGTTGACACAAGAGATTCAACAAAGTTATCTTCATCTGCTTCTAGAAACTGCTGTATATGGCCTTCACAGGTTTTCTAAGGTGCTGTATTTTTTTTTTTTGCTTGAAGCTTTTTGCTTGAAGCCCGTCAATCACTTTTAATTTCTTTCCCTCTTTGCCCTCCAAATATACCCTTTGCAATGTTACCTCTTCCTTTCCTGTCTGTGGCATTCTGCATTCTCCCATTATCAATAAAGAGGTCAGCCCCTTGTGTAGGCTATTGGGAAGCCTATAACCTGGTCGTCCTGCCTCAGTCCAGCCAGCACCCATACACAATCTGCAGGTGATTGCCCCTCCAGCCATGCGAGATGCTGACTGTTCCAATCTGTAGGCACACAACATGTGAGGGCACAGATCAGCCAGGCAGAGGAGGCCTGCCAGCCCCAGTTACGTCAGCTTTGAAAGCCAGATGCCTACCTAGTGTTGGGGACAAGGTGACCACACCTTTCTGTGAGACACTGCCATGGGTTCCGTTTATTGTGGTGTTCACAGACGTTGAACCTTACAAGGAAATGTCCAGGCTCCTTCTATGCCCATAGATATATCCACTCTGTGTTCATAAGTGCTTTGCTACCCAAGAGAACTCCTGGCATCTAAGATTGCTCCTGACCGGTGACAATTCTGTTTCTCAAATGGTTGTGTGGAGAAAATGGTTAAATGGCCAAACACACACAAGAAAAAGCATATAGTTTGATACATCCACATTGATTAGAAATCAGACAAATCTCTTGGGCATTATGTGTCACATACACATCTGTCCTCTTTAGGACAAGGTCAAGCTTATGCTAAAATGCTGGGAAATTGTTCAAAGTAAGCAGTATGCCCCTCCCTCCAAACCACACTTCACCTCTACAGCATTAAAGAAAGATCCTGACACCTATATGTTTCTAAATGATTAGAATTTGTCATTGGTAACATACATGGTCTCTTTAATATATTATATTGTATATACCCGTTCATCTTTCTCCCTTCTTTCCCTTTTCCCTTCCACTTTCATTTTCTTTTTCCCTAGTTCCTCCTTGCTTTCCTCCCTACATTTTCCACTCTACTTCCTGTGTGTGTTATTTTCCCTTCCTTCTTTCAGTTTAGCTCTACTTTCCCTTCCCTTCCCTCTTCTCTCCTCCTTCCTTTTCTCTCCCCCTTCCTCTCCCCTGCTCTTTCCTTCTCTTCCCCTTCCTTTCCTTTCTTCCCTTCCCTTCCATTCCCCTTTCTTCCCTTCCCCTTCCCTCTCCTCTCTCCTTTCCTTTCCCTTCCCCTCCCCTCCCTTTTCCTCCCTCCCCTTCCCTTCTCTTTCCTTTTCCTCCCTTCCCTTCCCCTCCAATGCCTTTTCCTCCCCTCCCCTCCCCTCTCTTCCTCTCCTCTCATTTTGCTTCTCCTCTCTTTGTTCTCTCTGCTCTCTCTCCTTTCATTTCCCTCCTTTTTTCTTTTCCTTTCCTCCTTCCTGTCAATCTCTTCTCTTTCATTCCTTCTTTCTGTGAGATTACCTCTTGTCCTTGTCACAGAGTTAATAGTCGGTCTCAGTACAAGTTGACAGAAACCATCTGAAGTCAGTACCCAGCCAAGAGCTAAGGACAGAATTATTTAACATACAGTGTAGGGCACAGAGGCAAGCTGGATGGAGAACTCAAGCAAGAGTATACTACCTGACTGAGGATCCTGGCAGGGCTAAGAACCCATCACACACAGAAATAAAAGCACAAACTCAAGCCAGAGGCGCTTCCACGGCAGTGAACATAAGACATGGGTTCAAGACAGCACACTCTGTAATTAAATGAGCAGACCTCACACCCTAGCAGGCTACAGAGCATGCTAAATGTTCCTAGAGGCAGAGGTCCATCTTTTTCTTCTGTCCATATTTCTGTCACATCCCTGTGAGATGGAGATGCTTCTGACAGACCTCTGAGGGAGCTGGAGCAAGGAATAAAGGAGGCGAACTATGAGTGGTGCTTTGCGAATTGTTGAAGTCCAGTAAAAGCTGGCTCTCATACTGATCACAGTGCACTTGCTGAATGAATCTGGTGGAGTCTAACAGTCAGTATCAATGTTGTTCCACCATTTCTGGCCCTGTTTGCCTGGGGAGATGAGATATGGAATTACCCCAAACATGGACCAGATCAAGGACCAGATAATGCCCAAGAGATTTGTCTGATTTGTCTGTAGAAAGAGAACCAGACAGCTTAAAGAGCCAACAGAGAGTCCAAATCATAAAAGGGAACTGAAAATTGATGAGGAAACTTGGAAAACAAATCTTTGATGCTTTTTACATTTCCTATAGTCCTTTGTTGCCTTAACCAGCTCCTGAAGCCAGAGAGAGGCAATGAGACTTCAGACACAGTGTGACAGCTAGGCACATGCGTCTAATGACCTCACTTGGTCATTAGACAAATGATGGTTTCACATCTACCATGTGTTAAACCCTCTGCTAAGTCCTAAGCATGCAGTGATGGAACACTACACACAATCTTGTCTTTGGAGCAATGATCTATTGGCTTAATACTCACTGTCCTAGTTAGGGATTTTATTGCTGTGACCAAACACTATGACTAAAAGGCAAATTGGGGGAGGAAAGTGTTTACTCAGCTTACACTTCTAGATTCCTGTTTATCACCAAAGTAATTTAGGACAGGAACTCAAACAGGATATGATCCTGGAGTCAGGAGCTGATGCACAGGCTGTGGAAGGGTGCTGCTTATTGTCTTGCTTCTCCTGGCTTGCACAGCCTGTTTTCTTACAGAACCCAGAACCACCAGCCCAGGGACCACCATGGGCTAGGTCCTCCCTCACTGGTCACTACCCTACTCTAACCCTGGATCTCATGAAAGCTTTTCCTCAACTGAGGCTCCTTCCTTCCTGATGACTCTAGCTTGCAACATGTTGACACAGAAAGCCAGCCAGTTCACTCACAGTTTGATTCTTCTGATAGGTCTAGGGATTTTAATGGGAAAGTTTGGATTTAGCAGTGTATTTCTGTTCTTGCAGTAGATACTGGTAAGCTTGCAAAACAAAGTAGGTGATCAGGATTTGCCATGGATTTTACTTAGCCTCTGAAACATCTTTCGTTCTCATTTATAAATGTAAATAAGAAAAACAGACAAAAAACAATGTGTCACTGGGGAATGGACACCATCTTTATGATGTCATCTTTCTTTGGTGGCTAGGGAGATGGGTCAAAAGGTGTTTACAACCCCTTTAGAGGATCTGGGTTTGATTCCCTGTACTCACATCAGGTAACTCACAGCTGTTGAGGGGTTGGGGGGTCCTGCTCTCCTAGACAGCTTGAGTACCGCACCCATGTACAGATACTACAAACACACATGCAGACACATAATTAAAAATAAATATTAGGAAAAAAGATGACCTTTGAGAAAACAGTGCTATTTCCTGAAAATTAACATTAGAGAATAAATATGTATAATAATGTTCAGTCATTTGGACAGGGCTAGGGGGTATGACCTTGTTTTAGGACATGTGTCACCGGGTGCAGGCTTTGAGGTTTCAGAAGCCCAAGCCAGGCAGGCACAGTGTGTCTCTCTTTCTGGTGCCTGTGGATCTGGATATAAAATTCTCATCTACTTCTCCAGCACTGTATCTGCCTGCATGCCCCCATGCTTCCAGCCATGATGACAATGGACTAAACCTCTGAACTGTAAGCCAGCCCTAATTAGATTTCCTATATTAGATTTGCTGCTGTCCTGGTATGTCAAGTAGAACAATGACTAAGACAGTCTATGAAGGTGCACTGTACTGGTAGTAGTGAGATGGACAGAATCATTTAAAAAGACTAAATTGAATCTGATATATATTGAATATATTGGATATAATGTAGAGAAGTATATACTACAGTATAAAATCACAGTGTAGGACAATAAGGATGAAGATAAAATGACAGAATTTTATAAGCAGTGGGCAAAGAAATACGTGAAGGGCAATTTCAATTTAATAAAAAGAAATGTATCAACTTAAATACAGGGTTATTTCATGAAGAGGGGATTTTAGACACTTCTATTTTCTCCATTGATGCGTGTCTGTGTATGTATGATGTGTATGTGATACATATTATCTTTTAATTAAAAATGTATGCAAATGCTCAGATATTCAATAAGAATATAAGATGCTAATTTGAATTAAGGACACAAAGTAACATGGCCAATGTTTGTAAACTACAATGGTATAAAATTGAGTTAAAAGAAAAGTAAGTCGTAAGTGAATTAAGTGGTATTGTTAAACTGGCATCTTTTTCCCACTTATTTGTAAGTTGTCAGAACAAAAGTGAAAGAACATTATTCACACTGGAATCTTTGATCCTTAGAAATTAAGGCCAGGAGCTTGGGAAAGGAGAGAGAACCTCGAGCAGACCCTGTTGGGTGGGGAACCCACCTTCACCTCTGCACAGCACAGTAAGAGCTGCTGGCCTTGGTGAACTAGTCAATGCGTTCTTAGGTTCTCAGTTTTGTTTTCTATTATTTATTTCCAATATCCTCTTTTAGCTTGTGGAATTTAAGCATGTTCAGACCCAGGAAAATGAAGGTGAACTGCTTGCCTGGTTCAAGGTTTCCTGCTGGTTCTCATACTAAGGCTGTTAAAACACAGTCTTTGGATGTCTGTGAAATAGAAATGTTAAATTCCAACCTGTCAGTCACCTAGAACCCCAAAGAGTAATAAGAACACTCAGAGGTTGTTCCACCTGCAGGCCTATGGTTCAAAAGAATCAGAATCCTGAAAATTCATTGCATGAAATAATATTTCTAAGTTAAAATATATAGTAGAGGAAGGTATTAAGCAAAACTCCTTGCTTAAAATCATTATAAACTGAAAAATTTTGTTATTTTCTTACTGAGAGATCCCAGTTATCTTTCCATGGATAAAGAATATCCCAATTTTATAATCACCTTTTAAATCTGCAATATGTCAAAGTATTAAGTCATGTGCAGAAAAGCTGGAAGAATATAATTACAGAAAAATGAAAACTGCAAAGGATTCATTGGGGGTGGTTAATATGAACAGGCCTCATGTCACTGATTAAATTAGAGCCTGCAAATTTAAATACATCACCAGAAGAATTGCTGGAATTATGCTAAGCACACACTGGCAAACAATTTAAATATCACTATTTAAATATTTCCAGGACCCTCTCTCATGCATTCTATGATAGAAACCTCTTACAAATGTTTATTTAGGAGATGGTTTCTGAGACCTCCTAAGGGTTGCTGGTGTTTAATCACAAATATGTCAAGAATGCCCTCAGAGACAAAGTTTTCTGCCAGCAGAACCCACACTTTGACTAGTAGCTGAACATAATTGCAAATAAAACAGAATTTAATGAGAATCTTTTTGTAAATATGTGGACTTGTATATAAATAACTTCTTTTTCTTCTACTAACAGGTATACACATTTAAATTTTGACTGTGGTTTTCCTAATGACATTTTAACAAATATTTTTTCTAAAAGCAAATATACTATAAGGTTTTTAGTAATTTAAACCATCAAAAAATCCTATCTCTTCTATACAACTTATTATTTGTATATAGTAAAATTTATTTTAAACATCATTGTTTTAATATTTTGCTTATATGCACCATTATAAATTCTAGTTTTCACATATTTTTATAGGAATCATTTTTATTTTTATTGTTAAACATGTGGGGGGGAGAAAGAGAGAGAGAGAGGAAGAGAAGGGAGGAAGGGAGAGAGAGGAGAGAGAGAGAGACTGAGCCTAGCATGGCTTTTATGCTTCAAACCTACATCCAGTGACACACTTCCTCCAACAAGACTACATCTCCTAATGCACCTTATCCTTAGAAAGTGTTCCACTCTCTGTGACTAAGCATTCGAATATCTGAGTCTACATATGGCAAAGGGGGTCTCATTCAAACCTCTACATTCCACTCACTGGGCCCCATACACTTGTAGATATATCGTAATGTGGAAAGCATTCAGTCCAACTTCAAAAGTTCCCAGAGTTTATCACAGTCTCAACACTTTAGAAGTCCAAAGTCTCTTCTGAGACTCATGGCAATCTCTTAACTATAATTCCCTGTAAAATGAAAATCAAAATGCAGGTAGCATACATCTATCGCACAATGGCACAGAATACAAATCTTGAAGCCCACCCGATGAAATATTTCCTCAAATGAGGTCAAGTTTTCTGATCCTTCTAATCCTTCCACACAGTTCCACTCCTTGGTGGAACTAAGCGTTAAAATATATGAGCCTATGGGGACCACTCTCATTCAAACCTCCACACCAAGGCTTTTCTTAATATGTTAAAATATGAATATCCTTAATATTTCTCCTAAAAATCATAAAAACCTTGCAATGAAAGTTGGTCAGGGAATCGGTTCTGTATGTGTGTGAATAATGTGTGTATATTCTTGTGGGTGCAGGTATATATGATACTTACAATGCATGTGTCCCTGTGCACATTTATAGGGGCCAGAGGCCAGCTTTGGGTGATATTCCCTATATGTTATCCACTTTGATATGTGAGACAAGGTCTCTTATGGGACTGGGGTCCACTAGGTGGGTTAGGTTGGCAGACAAGTGAATCCAAGTGCCCCACCTTCTGCTTCTCTCTGCCAGTGCTAGCACTGTAAGCCCTCAGCACCAGTCCCAGCTTCTTGTGTGAGTACAACCAATATAACCTGGGTCCCTTCCCATGTACACAGCAAGCTTTATACAGTGAGCTGTCTCCCTGAACTCCGTGATACTCCTTTTAATTATATTTTATGCTTTCTCACTGTCAGAAAACTGGGGTGTATGTAATATATTTGTCTTTATTTTTTTACTTGCTGGGGATCATCTTTGTGCCACTGTGCATTTGTGGGGTCAGAGGCAGGAAGTGCATCTTTCTCTTCTTTTCTTTGACCACTTTGTGATTCTGATGGTCAAACTTAGGTTCCCAGGTTTGGAAAGAAGAACATTTATCTCCTGAGCCACCTCACTAACCTACTCTCTGTTTTGAAGTTGTTTTTAAATTATAATTTTAACTTTGCTTACCCATAGTGAGGCAGTATAGATTCTTTAGAGAACTAAATATTAAATACCACAGTTTAAGGGTCAAAAAATGTTGTTACAAACTAGGACCCAAACTTTTAAATTTTAAAGAATCCCAGGAAATATTTATGTGATATGTTTCCAAGTAAAAGAAATAGAAGCCTAAGAATAGTGCTCATTTGGAAGCGGAAACTTTTTCAGAAAATAAAATTTGTTCTAACTTTTACACACATAAAATTAAAAACAGCTAAATAAGAAACGATGAGTTCAGGATTATTTCCCCCACTGATTCAGGGGGCTTCCCTTATTAGAAAGGGGTTGGGTCTGTCATACAGCCTTTGTCTCCCATTAAGCACCTAACCTATAAGCAGAGTGACAGTTAACCTTCATTGTCAACCTGACTGGATTTAAGATCACCTAGGAGACATAACTCTTGAGAGGACTAACTAAGGAGGATGCACACCTTGATGTGGGTGGCATCATCCTGTGACCCAGTTCCTAACTGAATGCAGTGCAAGAGGAGGAACCTAGGTGGCCTCTGCTTCCTGCACAGGACTTTTAATCTAGTGCCATGACCACACCTACACCAGATGGGCAACTGTCCTCTGAGCTGTCAATCAGGACAAATACTCCCTCCTTTCAATTGCTTTTGTCATGTATTTGACCACAACAGAAGAAAAAGTAATTAAGACAAATCAAGATAAAGACTTCCTTGGGGCAGATAACTCACACATGCCTATACACAAGGGTAGATATTTCATTTGTTTATAGATTATTGACTGTTAAACTGTATTGCTGGTCATCTGTCAAACTCAAGCAAGTCAAAGAGATATAAAGTGTGTGTCAGGGAGCATCTGTGCTGTGGGGATCATGTTCACCAAAGCAGCGATTCTACTGTTCTCTCTCTCTCTCTCTCTCTCTCTCTCTCTCTCTCTCTCTCTCTCTCTCTCTCTCTCTCTCTCTCTCTCCTATACATTCCTATAATGTAGGTAGGAATCAAAAGTTGTCACTTATGATGGATGAGTAAGTACTTAATCAAATCAGTCACAAGCATCCTTGATTCCCCAGGATCACTGAACATGATCCCTTCTACATGGATGGGAAAACATTGTTATGTTTGCTTGTCCTCATCCTGGACCTGGAAGAAGCAAATCTTCCCTGTGGATTCTGATTTCAGCAGCATGGGCTAACATGAATTTGGCAAATGTATTGATTTCCAAAATATAGAAACTGGAGGGAATTGTCTGTGAAGGCCCTGAGAATCTCTCTAGCAAAGATCATGCATGAAGCTCTGTTAAGACGCAGGGCAGCAGGATCAGAGCAGGTCTACTGAAATGGTTTGTGGGCCAATGTTCTGGGTCATTTAGGCCTCAGGATCCCCAGATGCACATGTAGCCAGGAAAGATAGAGCAAACACGGGGGAAAAGGACCCTCCAGTCTTTCTAGACAGAGGACCTGGTGTGCTATACCAGCCACTCCTACACACATTGTGGCTTTCTAATTGACATCTTCTGCAGCGGGTATCTTCATGGAAGGAACTAAATCTCAATCTGAAGTTCGATATTTAAATAGCTAAAGCCAGAGGTGATGGGATAACTATTAATTACATAGACAAAACAATAACTTCAAGTATAAAACAAAGTTGTAAACTTCATGAGGAGACAAGGTTCCTAATACCAGATGCATATTCAGAATAGTCTTGAAGCTACTTGGGAAAGTGCATTGTCACCAAAAGTAGCACCAACAGACACATCATCCCTCAGATGGACCAACAAAGTCATCCTGACCCTACATCTCCAAAGCAGAAAGACTTTGCTTTTACCAAATTCAAAACATAAACACTTTTAAAGAATCGAATTGTTAATATGAAAAGAAATAGATAAGTTAAGAAACTATGGGAAAGGACAGTCACAGAAACAAAATAAAACAAAACAAAGCAGTGTCAGTCTCATCCTGGGCAGGACAGAGGGTGTCAATTACCAGACTATAATAACAATATTAATATTAAGAATGACAAAGATGGGCAAAACTCAGTGGGTAAAGGAGCTTGCTCCCAAGTGTGAAAACCAAGTTGTATCCCTGAGATCCACATGGTGGAAGGCAGGAACCCTCTAGAAAGTTCTCCTTTGACTTACACATATTATGCATGCATACATAAAACAATAATTTTTAAGAAAAAGAATAACCAAAAGCATTGTCTTAGCTTATTTAATCTCCCAATGACATAAGTATCATCTCTAATTCTCTGTGAAAATGAAGACTCAGAGATGTGATAGAAATCACTCATGGTCACACAGTAGTCCAGCCAGAATTTTAAGACAGATAAGATGACCACACACTTCCTGGGGCAGAAGAGTGCACAGGTCATCTGACCTGCTGGCAGAACATGCCCATCCTTTTATGCAAACTCTGCTTCTGTCTCAAGTCTGTCTAATTATGACAGGTCTTCCCAGAGTTCTGCCAGTGAGGTCATGTGTGCTTCGGCTGATGCTAAAGTGCTGAGGTAAGTACTGGGTAGCTGCAGTCTTCATGGTGTGTCACTAGGACAGCTCATACATTTTCTAAAAGATAAGCTACTAGACCTTTCGAGCTGGAGGCCCAGCCTGCGGCAGGACTCTAACAGAAACCAGCTCTCACACTGAAGAGGAAGCAGCCCCCTTGTGGTCCAGTGAGAACTAGGGTCCAGATGCCTTTGTGCAACTGTCTGCATGTGCTACACCTGAACATCCAGAGACATCTGAAGATTCCCTGATAACCCTCCACATTGTGGGCCTCCAATATGGCCCTCACAGCCCTCAGTTAGTACTGAGACATACAACTGCCAACTCACTTGGCCTGGTGTACCCAGTCCAATTCTCTCAGGAAGGGCTCTAAAAACCAGCCAACCCAAACCATATGTACTTCTGTCTCTCTGCATAAGTCCTCAGAGAGAGAGGGAGGGGGAGGAAGTATTGAGAAAGAAGAAGAAGGAGGAGGAGGAAAAGGACGATGAGGACAAGGGGGAGGGGAGGGGGAGGAGCAAGAGAAGGAGGAGGAGGAGTTAGGAAGAGAAGGAGGAGGAGGAAGAAGAAGAAGAAGAAGAAGAAGAAGAAGAAGAAGAAGAAGAAGAAGAAGAAGAAGAAGAAGAAGAAGAAGAAGAAGAAGAAGAAGAAGAAGAAGAAGAAGAAGAAGAAGCAACAGCCATGGAAGACACTACTGTCTTGATCCCACTGAGCACCAAGACCAATTCTTCCTGAGGCCTTCTCTCCTCACCTCAGTAACTACCTGTAATCTCATAGGCTCAGCCTTTTTAGTTTCTGTCCTTGGAACCTCTGCATCAGGTGTTTGGAGCATTGAACCCCAATGCAACTTCATGGCCTAACTAGCAGTTCCCTTTAGACCTTTGATACACAGTTTAGCAAGTCAAGTTCTAAATTTTTGAGAAAAGCATTATGTTTACTGCATAGAGACAGTTAGCTGTGTACCTAACTTGATAGTGACCCCAGATAATTTATTTAATATTCTAAAGCCTGGTTTCCTCAGTGTCAAAGGGAGAATAAGATCCACATTATTATCCAAACACATTGCAAAGATTAAATAACTAAACTGTAGAAAGAGGTCTCAAAATAGAGATTTTAGTATTGTGATTTCTTTGCACCCTGCTACCAAATCTTCTAATCCTGGAAATGCCAATCACTCCAGTCTCACATCTGATGGCTACCACTTAGGACTCTTACCAGGTACTTGGTAACAGTACCACAGTCTTAACTTCTCAATGTGCCCCTTAAACTCTATAAAATATGCTTGGTAAAGCCTTCACTTTGCTGTCTCTTCTTTGTCTCAAGTTTTCTGAAGTCCTTGACATCAGTAATGTCTCGCAGGGTGGATCTTAGGGTCTTCACTATGAACTCATCCCTCTCTTGACATGATTTCTTCCATCAACTCTGGTGTATTTATTCTGTGACACATTCCTTGACCCCACAGTGTATGGCCACGTGTCTTCTTTATCGCCCAACAATGTTCCAGGCAGCATGCACGCCTCTGATTTCCCTTCAACAGTTTTAGTGTTTGGTTCTCTGTTTAGGAATTTTAATTGGTACTTGGCAAGAAAGCATAACAAACACCTAAAATATTTTGACTATTTTGTAGTTCTTTTTTTTTTTTTTTTTAAAATCTGAATAGCTCAACACAAAATAAATATCTAAAGGCATGGCATAATGGTCAAGACTCAACAAAGCCCCGAGTCCTTATAAAATAGTCAGTGGGTAAGCTGCAGGACTTAGGTTCTGAGGATGTTTGCAAGCATGATACAGAGTGAAAGGGGCAAGGGTTGTCATTGGCTGAACTGACAGCTAAGCATACACAGTTTGTAAAAAAAAATAAGTGACCTAAAAGGAGCATGGGCCATTATCCATAACAGTAACAAATATCTATCTAAAAACTTCCAACTTCAGTGTTTCGCGATAAGGATGTCTTTCTTTACATCTGTGTCTGATAAGATCTGGAGGTCAGGAATGCATTGCACATTTTTGTGGCCTCATCTCCCAGGACTTTTCCAGACTTAACTGGTGCTATAGATGAGAGCAGCACAGAAGGAGATGCCATGGGGAAGTTCTGTGCACACCAAACAGCAAGCTCTCTTTTAGAAAGACTTCCTGCTGCACCCCTTCACTGGGTAGCCTGCAAGTATCTCCTAAGTCCTTCTCCCTGGGAATGGTGGCTTGAACCATAGACTCATTGGAGTATTTCAAACTAAACAGAAGCTTGCTGAGTTGAACTACACTGTACTTCAGGAGATTACTATTCTAGGGAGGTTGAGGGTGTTTTGTTTTTTTTTGTTTTTTTTTTTTTTTTTGGTGGTGGTATAGCATACCCCTCCTGATTTTTTTCTGTTTTAAGAAAACAGAAAAACTTTTTTTGAATCTTTGACAGAAATCCGAGGGAAGATTATGTCCCAGTAACCAAGCTCTCAGCCAGCTTGTGAACAACTCTTGACCATTCAAAACAGGAAATCTGTAAGGGTAAAAGCGAATTTCAGGGTTTTGTGGGCAAAGCGGCCACAAACCTGAGGAAATCCAGGGATCACACTTCCTCTCCTGTGTTTCTTTAGCACATTCATGCTGTAATGGTCTTTGTGGTTTTCTTTGACATGCTAAGCACATGTGTGTTGTGATGGTCTCCAGGGTTTCTTCCTTCTTCCCACTGCCTCATCTCTACATCCTCCTTGTCACCCAAAGTTAGTTGGTTGAAAATGGGTCAATGAACTCATTTTATAAAGATGACATCTATGTTCCAGTTTCATTTTGTTTCTTAGGAAATCCGTCTTTCAAAAGCTGAAATTTAAAGAAAAGGGTACCTCAGGAAACATACCTTTTCGAAAACTAAGGTAAAAGTCTCATGACAGAACAAAGATGAGAATTTCTTCACAGTCTGATCCTGGCTGCCTTTAAATTTAGAATATAACTTTGCAATATTTCATGTGCACTGCAGTTGAGCAATGAAAACGAATAGCAAATATAGTGTTGCATGACTAAGACCATTTGAAAGATGATAGGAAATCCTAAAATTCTGTAATTTCAGTAAAATGGAATAAGAAATTGCAAAAGGCAAAGTTGGTGATCTCATTTGCATGTATTTATCAGAATGTTCATATTCTGATTTTTAATCCCACTAACAGTGTTCATTAACATGATATTGATGTTGCCACACAATTTTAGTTTTTGTGTTGTTTTCTCAAATGCTAATTTGGAGTCTGTGAAGATAGTTGAAGCAATAGCTAACATGATTATTCTTCTGCAATATTTTAGGTGCTGGTTGTATGTAAGAGAAGTATGTATGTATGTATGTATGCATGCATGCATGCATGTAAGAGAAGACAGCCTGTACTGTGATAATCAATCAATTTCTTCAACCCCATATTGCTTTTTGGTCTTTTATAATGGACTCAAATTTAACTTACCATGTGACTTAGGATAATCTGGTATCATGGAGCAAGTATTTCCAAGAAGCAAGCTGTAGCATAGTCAGAACAGAGAAAGATCAGAGTGTAGTATCTGGAATTGGTCTGAAGGCCGATAATTAGTGTACATGCTTTAAGATAAAGCCTGTTTTGTCAAAAGAAAAATTAATGCTATCAAGATGGAATAACACCTCCAGGACAGAGCCTGGTAACATCCAGGTCTCTGGAGAGAACACAATCAATCAGTCTCTCAAAGGTACATGTGATTTGATTTTACAAGTTCATATCGTGTTTGCATTAATTTTATCTGTATCTATATGTGCATAATACTGGAAACCTGTCCAGCACCAGTTCACTATGGAAGGCAGCAATGGGTGCCTTGCTGGTTTTCAGGGCCAAAACTTTGTTTAGTGAAGGTAAAAGTTGCTTACATTTTGTAATATTTACCTTTCTTAACTCTTTGCTATTCTAAGACCAAAAGCCATTGGCTTCTGATAATTGACTCCTGCTGCTGAGCAGCAGGATTAAGGAGCTGGTTACTCCCTCCCTGTTCTTTCACGGCCCCTCACTGATATGGGCAAGAGGCTCAGAGCTTATTAACTTCTTGTGAACCAGAGAAAAAAGGAAAAGAAAGTCATGCACACACACAGAAAGAAAATGCTTTACATAGGCAATACACACAGACATATACACACTCATACATTCAAACACACACATATTCAGGCCTGACCACCTGTCTCATCAACTCCAAAAGTGTTCATGCATACTTACACAAACACACACACATATACCTATACATATATGTATAGACAAACAGACATATACATTTGGTAAATGGAGCTGAGTCCCCCAAACCACACTTTATTCCTTCTATCTGACCTTATACTTTGTTAGATATGACAGTTCTTTAGAAAATTACCTCATAGAGAAAATGTTAAACAAAATGGGAGTTACAGAAGGATGTTGATATTAAGTTCAAAGCAGTGTTTCATTCTCTGTGCTCATTATAAGTTCAAAGCAACAGTTTCACATGTCCTTGCTTTATCATAGTGCAAACCTGTGGCTTCATCCATGTAGCTGACATAGAATGGTTTTCCTTGATCACAATTTGTTGCATCCCTGCTTTCTTATCTTAGTGCAATTAGCCCATGACACATGAAAGTTTACAGAGCTCTATTTGCAGCTTTTCAAAGAGCTGGAATCACTTGTATAAATTTAGAAATTCTATAAAATCATTATCAGAAATTATGAAATCATCAATTTGTACACACAACATTACTACATGATAGATCATCTTCATTGATCTGCAGAAAATCTGCGGGATAGGGAGGGCTAATGCCCAGGAATCATTAGGCTATGTAATAGTGACAGGAAAGGCATATCAGTAGCAAGAAGCAGTCCTGAAATAAAAATATCTGAAGTTCCTGAAATTCAGAGCTTACCCACTGCATCCATGCAAAGTGAAGGCCTTCTCCAGAAAACTTCCTTGCATGCCTTTAGCATGCCTTTTACTACCTGGGTCCTGACAGTACAGGGAAATGCTAATGATCAGAGATGCACACAACAATGATTTTTCTGTTTCTAGTAAGCTGGTGTTCTTGTAAATGAGAATTTTCATAGTCTGATGATAGAGATCTCACTGCAATTATCAGAATTTCCAGGAGAAGTTCTGGAAATCAGGAAACCCTTTAGAGCAGTCTTCTTGAGATCTGTGGGACTCAATCCGGAGGAGTAGTTTATTGCCAACGCATACTGTAAAGAACTTTAAAGTGTTCTCCAACAAGGCTTCAGTTACACACTTGTACTGACTGGTTCTGTGTGTCAACTTGACACAAATTGGGGTTATCACAGAGAAAGGAGCTTCAGTTGAGGAAGTGCCTCCATGAGATCCAGTTGTAAGGCTTTTTATCCATTAGTGATCAAGGGGGGAGGGCTCCTTGTGAGTGGGGCCATCCCTGGGCTGGTAGTCCTGGGTTCTCTAAGAAAGCAAGCTGAGCAAGCCAGGGGAAGCAAGCCAGTAAGGAACATCCCTCCATGGCTTTGCATCAGCTCCTGCTTCCTAACCTGCTTGAGTTCCAGTACTGACTTCCTTTGGTGATAAACAGCAATGTGGAAGTGTAAACTGAATAAAGCCTTTCCTCCCCAACTTGCTTTTTAGTCATGATGTTTGTGCAGGAATAGAAACCCTGACTAGGACAACACTCAAAATAGAGCATGAGATACATAAATTAGCTTTATGGGACCATGCATAAATTAAATAGCAAATCTGTCCGTCTAGTAATCAGCCTAGTAATCACATGTAAACATACTCTATGTACATACATGTGCAAATTCTTTTTCAGGGAGATATTTTGGAAAGTGTTGGGTTACTCTGGAATGCTGACAGATATGTGTGCTGCACAAATCAGTATGTGTGTATGCATGTGTGTGCATACATGTGTGTGCAGGTATATGTTTGCATATATGTGTACATGTATATGTAAGTATGCAAGTGTGTGTACATATGTGTGTGTGCGCATATGCATGTCTATGTGTATATGTGTGTATACTTGTTACTTTATAGTCACTAAGACAACCAAATTCTGGCTCTTCAATTAGCAGATATCAATTATTTCACTGTACCTTTTCAAGATTTCTTTAGAAATAATAAACCTTCACACAGCACGGTTATTATCTAGCATAGCAAACTCATTTACAAATAAGTAATATGGAACACTTCCTTGCTCTACCTATTGAAATGTATTTGATATTTTGAGAAAATATCATTCAGTCTTTAACTGCATCCACATGTGTATTAAGGTATGTGTATGTATTTATACACACATACACACATACATATAGCATAGCATATGTGTAATATAGGGTATATTTTATAATATACTTTTCCAATGGTCAGTTTGAGTTTCTTTCTGAAGAACTGTTAAATAAACTGCCAGCTTGTGTAATTAAGCTGCAAGAACCTGTGAGTAAGCATCTGAGCATTCTTTGAAATGTCTTGCATACTCTGCCCATGTGGTAATGGGTCTCAAATCATTGGTGGAAGTCTTTTAAATCTATAGGGATTGCTCTGTAAGTTGCAGATATTCTTACAGTTGGCATAGTATAATGTTAAGGAGGGGTTTGAGGCCTGATATAAGATACTAAAACTGTAATTGACTGTATTATTCTTGTCTTCATAGTAAGGATGGAAATGTTCCTATGTTATACTGACACTTAGATGTTTGGGTAAAATTCTCTTTGTAATGATACCATGTGAAGTGGCAGCATCTGTCATGTCTTAGTTATTATTTTCTCTATGGCAAATGATGTCAGATAAGAAATGAAAAGCCATCAGACCTCCAGCCTATTCAGTTTGAGTAGCGATAGGTACTAGAAGCTTGGGGCAGGGGTGTCTCATAAAATAGAAAGAAATAAGTAGTTTCCATTTCAATTGCATATTTCCCTTTAAGACCCCTCTAGATGTCAGTGTGCACATCTCCCTTTCCATCATCTCTAATGATCATAGGGGTATTGATCATATCTGTCATCACTGTAGAACTCAGTTAGTGAACAGGCAAGGGATGGGAATAAAAAGTCATCACTTAGTAGTGGCCCACTAACGAGTGTGTCAGACAATTAGCACTCAGGAATGCCAAACTGTGTCTCTCTCTGTATGAAGAACAAGATGTCATTGTGGTCTTAGAGTATCTTCCCATAAGGTATCTATTAATTACAGAGGAGAAAATAATAACCTGTAATGGAGAGACCTTGCAGATATCACGTTACACAAAGACTGAACCCATCGGTGTTGTTAGTAATGGGCATCCCCCAATGTGAGCAGTGCGGTAAGACTGTTCTCTGTATAATTCATCCTAAACGAGCTTGGTCTGAACATGCTCGTGATGAGAATGGAGACAGACTTCAGTTACAAAACAGCAGCAGCAGGGAAAGGCTACAGTTCAAGAGATCTGAGGAGAGGATACTAAACACACAGCACAATTCAGCTTTGCAACAAAACATCTTGCAGGGAAATAATTTGAAGATTGATATCAAGCATATAAAAGTGCTCTAAATCTTTGGCAGATATGTAGGATTATACATGTGTCTTAAATAAACTCATAATAATAACTGATTGCCATTCCAGAGTAATTTCCAAGCTCAAAATGCTATTATGATTCCAAGATTTATTTTTCTGAAAAGATTTAATGTGAGAATATTGTAGATTTTCAGTTCAAAGCAACAGCGTTGAGGTGGATTCAGCGCTGGCAAAGCCCCACTATCTTGCCACTATCTTGTGATTCTCTTTCCTACCATTAGAGAAAAATACAGAAGAAAATTGTTTTCAAAGACTCAGGATGGTTTGATCAGGTTGAAGTAGCAGCTTCTGGTGGTGAAAGAGACATGCTTTAGAGCATGGATTTTCCCCACCAGAGAAGTGGAAAATTCCACACTGCACCACCAGAGGCCACAGCCTGGACTGCAGAGCAGAGCGAGACAGGCTTTGCAGCCCTTCCTGCCTCTGACCCATGGCCTCTTAGTGCAATGTGCCCTTGTAACTATAAAAGCACTCTAGTAACTTTGTTACTAGTTCTGAATTGGGCTTCTCTCATTTAAATCTGTTGAAAAGGCATGTGTCAATATGTTGCAATTGCCCAGGGCAGAGATTCACGAAGCCATATCCTATGAGTGAATAAAACAGTCAGGGCTGGGGGTGGGAGGAGTGTTCCTGTATTAGTTTCCCCATGACCACTGTCGCTGTAACAAACCACTGCAGGTATTGTGATTTTTCCTGGTCGTTTCATTACCATGTAGTTCTTGAGGCCAAAAGGTCCAGATAAGCTTCAGTAAGTTAACAAGTAGAAGTCAGCAAGATTTTCTTCATCCCAGGGGGCCCAGGGAGGTAGGTATACAATTCCAGCAACTGCCTAGCATTCCAGTTGGTGAACTGCATATCAATAGCATCTGTCTGAGCTTAGCTTTTATCACCATATGTCCTTGATTAATCTTCTGCCTCCTGCATTTGCATTATCCCTCAAGGTCTTGAACGTATCTTGGAGTCTCCTTGTCTTGGGAGATGTATTTTTGTCCAGGTACTGAAGAAAAACAGGGGACATTTGGTGAGTTATCCACCTGCTTCTCTTGGCTTGGAGTCATTGTGCGTTAGGAACAACAGTAAGAAGGGATTGTAAGTTTGGGGTAACAGCCTACCTTTGATGTATTGAGCAGATTCTATTAGAAACTCTAAGGAGACACTGTCATCTGTAGATGAAGGCATAAATGCAGTTGTCATCTTCATGGTGACAGTCATTATGATCTTAGTTGACAGCTATAAACTCTCTAGGAACAGAGTCCACGACACAAAAGCTTCAATAGAGTTCACTAGAGGCAAGTATCTGACTTCATGCCAAAAAATGAAATATGTAATGTTTTACATTATATAAGTAGCATAATCACGGCTTCATTGACTTATCTCCCTTAGGCACAAAGAAATATTCCTTTTTGTAGAGTTAAGTTACCAATATATAATATATACCTGAATGTATTTGAAAAATACCTGTTTTAGAAATTATCTAAATAAATTAAATATCCAGGTGAGACAGCATGATGACTAATTGTATTCATTTTCTTTTTTTACAGTTGAAAATGCTTTATTGCCACTGCTGATTGGTTATAAACATGTGCAAGAAAATCAAAGCACTTCCAAATATCAATGAAATCTCATTTAATATTGAGTTTTTAATTTCATTTGGAAGCACTCAAGTTGAACTTCATTTAACTGTAGGGTCCTAATATTGACAGGGAATAGAAATCTAAAGAAAGAGCCGAATGTCTTTTCAGAATATAAACTGAGGAGTCACCTCCATTCCTCCCCTTCTTCTTCTACACCTACATGTTTTTTTAAGCATAATTGAATCCAGTTCTCCCAAGAAACAGACTTGCTAGGTATGAGCTGATTGGTATGCTGATCCTCCATGGCAAGTGGGGGAGGGGAGTCTCACTCCTCCAGACTGACCTGGGAGAGACTGAAGGGCAACCCGCACTTGCACTACCAAAGGCTTTTACTGTCTTTTTCATAATTAGATTATTTCTTCTACCAAACTGATTATTTCCAGAAAACCTAAAGAATCGCCTCCTTTTCCTTAATGGAATGTTGCAGAGATGTGATTTTTATTCTGAAGCTAATAACTGAGAGGGTCTAAGATAATAAATTAAAGTCACCAAACCATTTAATCATGTTATTTGAGTGAAAATTGTTAAAATTGAAAGTGAATACCAAGCCCAAGGACTCAAGATCTTCTGCATCCTCTGCCCCAGCAGCCTTCCTTTGCCCTCTTCCCCAGCAGCCTCCCCTCTGCCCTCTTCCACAGCAGCCTCCCCTCTGCCCTCTGCCCTCTGCCCTCTGCCCTCTGCCCTCTGCCCTCTGCCCTCTGCCCTCTGCCCTCTGCCCTCTTCCCCACCAGCGTCCCCTCTGCCCTCTGCCCCAGCAGCCCCTCTTTTTCCTCCCAACCTGAGCAGGAAGCTCTTGAGTGATGCTAAAGCTATTATCTCCCATGAAAGCCTACTGAGCTGTTGTTCAGCTCCAGGCCTTCATTTATTTTAAAGATTTTAAAAAACTTTTCACATATAGCTATATACTGTGAATTCCATTAGAGCATTCACATATATGTTTATATTTGATCATATTTCAAGGGGATTTTGGTAATTGTATATACATATCCACAGAATTTCTCTCTCTCTTCTTGCCCTATATTTTCTCCCTTTTTTATCCATTAAAATCTAATTACAGTTCACACTATGAGTGTGAGCGTGTGGAAGGAGGCATCCTTTCCTGTAACATGGGCAACCATCAGTGGCTGCACCACTAATAAGAGTGCCCCCTCCTCATGAGTGATGCACGGTTCCTCAACAAGGGGTGGGCCCTCGTGATATACCCACCTGGTCCTGTTCAGAAGAAACTGATCACAGCACCTCTCCCCAGACTCTGGCTTCTGCCCTCTCCCCTTCCTCACATCTCCATCCCTCTATCTGTCATCTACACTAATAGGCCTTCCTACACACACTTCAGGATTATCTCCATGCCTGTCCTAGGAGGTTGTTGCTGTAGGATGAGGTTACTCAGGATGATGTAGCTTAGCCCCAGGGAAGGAATTCTGCATATATAGATAGGTTGTCAAAGTGAATGTAAGGTATTTCCAAAGGAGAGTTTAAACAAATGAACGCACCGTATGACAGGCCAGCCATGTGGGAAACTTAGTGAAGGATGTGATGTCAGAGTGAGAGGGGGCAGCCTGTGAGCCATGACACATGGCACGAGGCAGCTGTGTTTGGGAGCCCAGCTCACAGAGAGGGAGGTCTATGAGAGAGCATGTCTTTGGGAGGAGGAGGAGTAGTGTTCGTGTGAGAAGCAATCACAGTAGGTTGTATGTTTTTAACTTCAAGAAGAGGGTCTCAGGCTGTAGCCTAGAACTCTCTATAGTATCTGTACCTGGTAAGTAATAGATACAATATGGTAAACACTGAAGAGCCAGAACATATTGGAACACATAATTTAGCTGTTTCTTTCCATGAGTCAATTTTAAATGGAAAGTAAAAAAAAAAAAAATCAAAACTAGGCTATCTAATTTCTCTATTTATAGTTAAAGGAAAGACAAATGATAATGCCACATGAGGGGTTATGCAACTTAATTATCCATATGTTCAGAGTGAAGTGAATGTTGAGGCTGTGGTAATTGTTGTAGGTGAAATGTCACGAGTATTTATTATTTATTTATTTATTTATTTATTTACTCTTGCCTTGGAAAGTTTCAAGGCTTTTACTTCAAGATAATGAGATCAGCTATCTTGTGAGCAAGATGCCTGTAAGGGAAGCTTGCCAGCTTACACCCACTACTGATCCTAAATCTGTTTCGGTCTAGGTGGCACAGTATGTTCTGCTGGTTCCAGGCAGAGAGTTATGGTTTCTCAAAAGTCCTTGCTTTTGGTTCTTATTCGTCTTCTGATTGCTGGATTGTCTTAGTTACTTTTCTATTGCCATGAAGGGACTGCATGACCAAGGAAACTTAAAGAACAGTTTATTGGGGTTTACGATCCAGAAGGTGAGTTCATGACCACCATCTTAGGGAGCAAGGCAACAGGTAGGCATGCAGGCACGCTGCTGGAAGAATAGCCGGGAGCTTGAATCTTGATCCACAAGCAAGAGACACAGAAAGAGTTAACTAGGAATCGCATGGGCTTTTGAAACCTGAAAACTGACCCCCACATGACATGCCTCTAACAAGGCCACACCTCCTAATCCTTCTCAAGCAGTTCCACCACCTGAGGACTAAGAGTCTATGGGGCCATTCTTGCACAAACCACCACACTGATCCTTCTCTATGTTTGCAAGCCCTGACTTACTCGCTGTCATCTTTTGATCAATGGCTGTAGTCTTCTAATGCATGAATTATGGCCCTTGTAGGAGTAAGGTAAAGCTGTTTTTATTTGCCAAAATGGGGTACACAGTACTAGAAAATGCCACTGATGCAGTCCGTAGTCTGTGTAAGTTTGTAATACAATTGTGTACCCTTGCTTATCTGGGATACGGTTTAAAAGTATTGTAAAACTGTTTTGTAAAAATGATTTTGTAAAACAGTTGTTGTTCTTAGAAAAACCTTGTGGTATAACCCAGTTTTTCATTTGTTTGTTTCTTTGTTTTTTAAAATAAAACAACCAAAATTCATCATTCAGATTTTTCTTTGGTGTAGCTGAAGTTATGGGACACTTCTGGGACACTCCAATGTAGACCCAGATCATTTAAATTTTAAAAATAATTTACTAATTAATTACTTAACTTTTGTAGTGATAAAGTTGGAACCCCAGACCTGTACTTGCTAGGCAAGTACATTTCCCAAGGTAACAAACAAAACAAAAACAAAAAACTAAACAAAAACAAAAAACTCCAAAACAAACAAACAAAAAAACTTATTGCCATGGCTTAAATATTTATGATTTCCACTCTTGAGAATTCATTTAAAAAAAAATATATATATATATACATACATACATACATACATACATACATTCATAGATATATACACACATACATACATATACATACATATACATACATTCATAGATACATACATTCATAGATACATCTATACATACATTCATAGATACATACATACATGCATTCATAGATACATACATATATACATAGATACAAATACACATGCATTCATACATATGTACGTATATAAATACATAAATACCTTTATGCATATAGAACTATGATTTTTACCAAAAAGTATGGCCAAAACTGAGAGTTAAATTTGAAAGAAATTGCTGATGTGTTGAAAAGTAAAGAGAGCGTTCAGGGTGGCAGGCTGTGATTGCATCTGTCACCTGCGCTTCTCCCTTGGCTGTGCTGACTGGTGACATCTCCACACTATGTGCTACACTTTTGAAGCTGCATCCTGCCCCTAGTGGCTGCCTCATGCAGTCAAATGGGTGCTGTCACTGTGTCTCCCCACAAGAGCCTGCTGGAGGATACCCACAGCCATGTTCAACTCCCCAAAGCCCCAGACACATTCAAATAAACCACTGCATATGGCAGTGTGTCCTATAAATGCAATGAAACAGAATAAAGATGCGAATAAAAATGTTAAAATAACTATTTCCAACTGATTGCTGCTGAGAGAGGGAAATTGGTTTTCTTCCACAGAGTGGCACTGGGTATGTCAGTCATCCCCTAGGGAAGGGCCCAAGCCTGGGAACCGTTACCAACACAAAATGGCCTCACATTTTGCTTATATTCTCTATTTTTTGTTTCATTTTAATTTTTGTGTGCCTTTCTTGAGATATAGAAAGTCTCTAAAATGGGATAGATCTGAGAGGAACTGGGAGAGGGAAAATATGATCAAAAATCTATATAAAATTGAAAATAAAAGAAAATAAAATAAAAACAAATAAAAATTAAAACCTGATTCACTCAGAGTGATGTTGGAATAATTATCCAAGGAAAATTCAAAGTAACTGAATGAAGATCTGATAGGAAAGAATAAGAAAAGTCTGGCCATTAACTCACACATAAATAAGCAAACTGCAAACTCACATATGGAGACCTACACATAACAGGAAGATGGTGGCAGGCAAGTTTAATTTCATGATAATAGCAGTTTCCCCTAAGATACACAGGCTTACATTTGCCAAATAGCCAATGTTTGAAAAAAAAATGAGGAGAAATGAAACTGACCAGAGTAACGAGAGAAGCAGCACTTTCTTGATAAGAAGTTCAAGGTGACAGAATGTTAATTTATTATATTACCTCTCTACCTGACACTTAAATCTCAATCTCACTCTTGCTGTATCAGAGAACACCTGTGAATTTTATATAGGAAAATACAGCAGGGGAGTGAACATTGGAATCTCAGCAAGAGAATGAAAAGTTGGTAGATGACATTGGTTCATCTGGCAATTATTGGGAAAATACAGTAAAAGCAGATTCTCTGCTTTACTGTTAACTCAAAACTTTTCTTCAAAACTTAGAAGAGACGGAGACTCTAGCATTGAGTGCGAATTAAGTCAGAATGTTGTGCCCTGTCAGGGACTCTGGCTGCATAAAACATCTCATCCCATGCATAGCAAAATAATCTAGTCGAGTGCATGTGTGTTGTTGTTATTGTTAGAGGTGATGGTGTTGTGTGTGTGCACACTCATGTGACATGCTCATGGGCATGTGCATTCATGGGTGGCAAGAGATCAGTCTCAGGTTTTCTTCTGCACAGGATCATATTCTATGTTTAGCTGATGCAGGGTCTTGATTTTCACCCTAAACTCCCAGATTTGACTGAGCTGTCTGTCTGTCTGGTAAACCCAGTGATCTGTCCATCTCTCCCTCCACAGAAAGGCTTAAAATCAGGGGCCATCATGCTTGCCTTTTGTTTTCTTTTTTTTTAATGCAAGTTCTGGGGATTGAATTCAGTTCTTCAGTGTTTACACAGCAAGCACTTTACCTATTGAGTTATTTCTCTAGCCCTGAATATGTCTGCAAAATAAACAACTGCTTTTCAAGTAAGAGAACTGGACTCCCTTGCTGCACAGCCCAGTGGGCCTTTCTTTCGCCTGTTTGGTTGGAATGGTCACGTGTATTAGCCACTTAGTTTTGTCCAGGGCAGCTGCAAACATCTCAGCTCTTCCTGAGAGCAGGTCATTTTGTAACAAGTGTCCATGAAACTTAGACATCTGTTCTCACTTAGACTCTAGAGTCTAAGTGCTATCTCCTTCACATTCATATTTCAAAGAAACAGCTCCCAAGGCCTTGGGAAAGACATTTCTGGGTATAAACTTGACAAAAAAAAAATGAGTTGAGTTTTCAAAACCCATTTATTCTTTAAAGAGACATTTCAAAGGGAGAAGGGCTAAGCAAGTTAGCTGAGGTAGGTCCTTTGAGTAAAAGAACAGAGAAGCAGCCATCTTATTCACAGTCAATGGAGGTAGATTGAGCCTCTTTTTTTATAAAAAAAATATGTGTTTTTCCTTACAAATTGAATTGCATAATTCAGCTACAAAGTTAATGGTGAAATCAGGGTGGTTTTCCAAAGTAACACACTAGACATTGTCCAAAGACTCAACTGACCAAATTGCTAAAGTGTTTCTCCTTCTAAGCACACACTGGGCAACAGTTATCTCTGTTGATGGGTGGTTACTTGGTGAGACAACTTCAGTTCATTAAATTACTAATTCATTAAGGGATATGTAAGTTTTGAAACAGCTACTGTCACATTATTCTAATCCCACAGTGACCATCAAACAGCGACCAACACAGTCATCACTGCACAGTGGCCATCACACAGTGACCATCATACATTGCAATCCTGCAGTGTCTATCACACATCTCATAGTGACCACCATACAGTGACCACCACACAGTGACCATCACACAGTGACCATCACACAGTGACCACCATAGTGACTATCCTGCAATGCCCATCACACATTGACCATCGCACAGTGCCTATCCTACCATGTCCATCACATATCACACAGTGACCATTGCACAGTAACCATCACACATTGACGATCCTGCAGAGTCAATCGCACATCACACAGTAACCACTACACTGTGACCACTACACTGTGACCACCACACAGGGACCATTGCACAATGACCATCCTGCAGTGTCCATCACACATCACACAGTGACCATCACACAGTGACCATCACACAGTGACCATCACACAGTGATCATTACACACTGGCCATTGCACATTAACTATCCTGTAGTGTTCATCACACAGTGACCACCACAGAGTGACCATCACAGTGACCATCACACAATGACCATCGCAGTGACTATCCTGCAGTGTCCATCACACAGTCTATCACACAGTGACAACCACAGTGACCATCACACAGTGACCATCGCACAGTGACCACCACACTCTGGCCATCACATAGCAGCCACCATAGCCTTTTAATAAGTAGGATCAACATGAACATGTTCAGATAGTTTCATTGTATCTGAATAATTAATATCTTTTATATCACTTAGTCCATGTGTGAACAATAAAGTAGTCTTACTGTTACTATAATAACAATTTCACTGATATTTGAAATAGTTCATTTCCCTTCAAATCATTTTAAAATTATGGTATTTTCCACTTATCCTTTATCAATTTTAGGACATGGTTGCTGTTTCCAGAATGTTTATTTTTTAATTTACTAATTCTCCTAAAGGCTTTTTCAATATGGAATAGTATAAGGTTGGTATAAACATTTTGGGGTAGAATGATATTAGCACATTTTGTGCCCTTTGAGAGCTCATATTATAAATTTCAATGACATCATAATTCTCCCTTCCTCCAGATGGGGGAAACATCTGAGCAAAGTGGAGCCTGGACTCCAGGGGATATGAGAGAAAAGCTGAAGACCCAGGACCCTAGGTTCAGGTCCTCGGAATTCTTTCTATCTCCTCCAAGAAACAGTTTAGGTAAATCTGTCAACTGAACATCCTATTTCTCTACTAAACTAACCTTTCAGATGGCCATCTTGAGAGAGAGGACTGAGAGATAGTAAAACTAGGAAGTACAGCAGAGGGAGGGAGGGAGAAAATGAGTATGGGGAATCCGTTCAGAATCCATTCAAAGAATGAAAAAAGAGAAGCGAGGAGAGGGGAAAGAGAGGGATAGGTTCAGGTAGGATTGCTATATTTTTCTTTCACCAAATTATTGGAACCAGCATTCACTTTTAAAATAATATTGTGGAGGTGATACATGTGTGTGTGTGTGTGTGTGTGTGTGTGTGTGTGTATGTGTAAGCATATGAAATAATTATAATTTTCACTGAGAAAAGTTTTACAAGAGATTCCTCTAGTAATTTTGAGTACATAATATTTTATAAATAGAATATAAAATATTTCCATATAACAAAATTCCCATTTTTATTATATATTTTTATTTTCTATATTCTTTGTTTATATTCCAAATGATTTCCCCTTTCCCAGTTCCCCCCTCCCCATATGTCCCATAAACCTTCTTCTTTCCACTCATTCTCCAATCACCTCTCTCCTTTTTCTCTGTCCTGGTACTCCCCTACAATGCTAGATCAAGCCTTTCCAGGATCAGGACCCTCCCCTTTCTTCTTCATGGGAGTCATTTGTTATGCTAATTGTGCCTTGGGTATTCAGAGCTTCTGGACTAATTAATATCCACTTATCAGAGATTGCATTCCATGTGTATTCTTATGTGATTGGGTTACCTCACTTAGGATGATAAGTGAGGTAAAAAATTGCCTAAAAATTTCATGAATTCATTGCTTTTAATTGCTGAGTAGTATTCCATTGTATAAATATACCACATTTTCTGTATCCATTCCTCCATTGAGGGACATCTGGGTTCTTTCCAGCTTCTGGCTATTATATATAAGGCTGCTATGAACATAATGGAGCATGTGTCTTTATTGCATGCCGGGGAATCCTTTGGGTATATGCCCAGGAAAGGTACAGCAGGGTCCTCCGGAAGTGTCATGTCCAGTTTTCTGAGAAACTGCCAGACTGATTTCCAAAGTGGTTGTACCATCTTACAACCCCACCAGCAGTGGAGGAGTGTTTCTCTTTCTCTACCTCCGTATCAACACCTGCTGTCTCCTGACTTTTTAATCTTAGCCATTCTGACTGGTGTGAGGTGAAATCTCAGGGTTGTTTTGATTTGCATTTCCCTAATGACTAATGATGTTGAACATTTCTTAAGGTGCTTCTCGGCCATCGGAATTTCTTTGGTGAAAATTCTTTGTTTAGATCTGCACCCCATTTTTAATGGGGTTATTTGGTTCCCTGGTGTCTAACTTCTTGAGTTCTTTGTATGTATTGGATATTAGCCCTCTATCAGATGTAGGGTTGGTGGAGATATTTTGCCAATTTGTTGGTTGCCATTTTGTCCTTTTCACAGTGTCCTTGGCCTTACAGAAACTTTGTAATTTTATGAGGTCCCATTTGTCAATTCTTGATCTTAGAGCATAAGCTATTGGAGTTCTGTTCAGGAACTTTTCCTCTGTGCCCATGTCCTCAAGGGCTTTCCCCAGTTTCTTTTCTATTAGTTTCAGTGTTTCTGGTTTTACATGGAGGTCCTTGATCTACTTGGAGTTGAGTTTAGTACAAGGAGATAAGAATGGATCAATTTGCATTCTTCTGCATGCTGACCTCCAGTTGAACCAGCACCATTTGTTGAAAAGGTTATCTTTTTTCCACTGGATGTTTTCTGCTTCGTTGTCAAAGATCAAGTGACCATAGGTGTGTGGGTTCATTTCTGGGTCTTCAATGCATGGTATTAGCACAGTGACAGGCAAGTGGACCAATGGAACAAAATTCCCATTAAGTGATTGAAAGTTGAATGAGAAGCTGAAAAAAAAAGATATGCATGATAGTCTTTACCTGCCTTTTATTTTATGTGCATTTCCATGTATGAGCATTTGCCTCCATGTTATATCTGGAACACATGAGTGCAGTGCCCACAAGGTCCAGAGGAGGACTTCTTCCTGTTCTCTAGAACTGGAGTCACAAATGGCTACAAAGTCTCCTGATCTGGGTGCTGGGAATCAAACCCATGTCCTCTGTAAGAGCAGCAAGTGCTGTTGCCTGCTAGCCATCTCTGCAGCCCTGAGTTTATGTTCTTAATATTTCTCAGGGTGTAGTCAGTGTGGAAGAAAAGGAGCCTCAGATATAAACATTGTTTAATGTATGAAGAGGGACTCATAAAAGAAGACAGTGGGTAAGAGTTTACAATGTTGCCCATTAAATAGTCGCACACGCTAACCAGAGTTCTTAAGTATCATACTACTTTGTTTTAAAGCATATCTGATGTAAAATGTTGCAGTGGTTACTTAAGAGGATGGATGAATTTACTTTAGCTATTTTGTTCATTATTTATTACTTGATTATAACACATGCTCAGGTGGGGGTGGATCTTTTTTTTTTCAGTATAGAATAGAGTTTATTCAGGGCATAGGGAGGGGAGTTGAGAGGGTAGTAGAGACAGAAAGGCAGAGGGAGAGAGAACAGGGAAGTAGAGGCCGGCCATGAGCACAGTGGAGGGGGGGAATGGGGAGAAAGGGGGAGCAGGAGGGAGAGCAAGAAGTCAAGAAGTGGTGGGTCTTAAACTGAGAAATGTTTCTCCTACTGAAGGGCAAGCTGAGCTTTGGTATTAATTCATCTTTTAATTACTATGCAAGATATGGAATTATAATTAAGTGCTTAATCACTATCAGTCATAAAGTTTATACATTCAGGAAACTTTGGCTAAATATATTCATACCTAAGGAATAAATGTATTTTATTTAGAAGTTAAAGGCTGCTTTTCAATTTGGCAGAAGATAATTCTTTCATTACGCTGTGTTTCCCATGCCTGCCTATGGCAAGAAAACTAATATTAACATATTTGCCAAGTTCAGTTTGAGCATTTAAAACTGTAATGTAGTTTTTATCAAGTAGATTCCATGTGAGATTCTTATCATATCTTCCTGATGCAAATAGTGGCTCTCCCAATCCTAGAGCTGAGGAGAAAGTCTGTTCTTATCTCATCATGTTTGTTAGCATAAGAAAAAAAGTTTCTGCTAGTTCACAGAACATAAGCACCATTGCATCATGTCCCACTTTGAGATGAGTCTATCATACAAGGATGCACTGATGTTGGTGCTGGAAGGGTTCCCATAAAGGAAGCCTTCCTTAGAGCAAAAAAATCTCTATTTTGGATCTTATTGTGTTATGACTATTGTTCAAATTATAATTTAAAAGCAAAACCTCAGTGCTGGAAAGTTGTTTGGAAGAAGAGGGGGAGGAGAATGTGTGTGTGCATGTGCACGTGCGCACGTGCACATTTTTATGTGTATCTGTGTGCTTGTGTATGTATAGGTCTGTCTCTATGTGTATGTCTGTGTCTTTGTGTGTCTTTCCATGCATATATTGTGTGTCTGTGTATGCATGTATATGTGTGCTCATGTGTTTGTATGTGTGTGTCTGTGGATGTGTCTATGTGCAAATGTTTTTGTGTGAGTGTCTGGTATACCTGTGTGTCTGTGTCTATGTGTAACCACTCTGTGTGTATGTGTATGTGTGTGTGTGTGTGTGTATGTGTGTGTGTGTGTGTGTGTGTGTTTAGTTAGGCATAGAGTTTTTTAAGTAGCCTCATGGCATTAGTAAGGTAGTCTCATAAAGCCAAAATACCAGAAAAGGCACACAGCACACTTAGTCTCTGGCCTGTATCCACTGAAATGGAGAGTAAAGAAAACAGAAGTTAGAGTTCCAAGTTGGGACTCTGAAAGGCATGGAGGCCTTAGAGTCTCCCATGGCTCCAGAGTCACTGCCTGCAAATACTCTTGAAGCAACAACTGAAAGAACAATTTTTTCCTGGAGTAAAACAGCCTCATTTTTTGGTGACAGTGGTGTGCATGTCACATTGAATGATGTAAGAAACTAGCCCCAAAACTGTGACTTGCTGCAAAGGCCAAAGGAAGCAGTTTACAACTCTAATCCTCTGTGAAAGAAGCCCGGAGTCCTGGGGCAGAGTAGCTATACACAGCCCGAGTCCAGCGGTGATGGCACTGTGGAGGCAACAACAAATCAATATTGTAATAGGTGATGAGTGGGTGTCCAAGCATCCTGGACACCAAAGCAGAGATGGCTTTTTCAATTGAGCGATTTTTTAAAGTACCACCAACAACACATTTTTTCCATTAGATGAAAGTGCCGGTACAAACTGATTCTCAGAAGTTGAGATGTGGCAGTACAAGACAGTTGTGACATATTCAGTCTGGTGCTTGGTGTCAGCAAACGCTCAATAAGTTTTAGCTCTCATTGTTAGAAAAATCAGGGTTCAGAGTGGACGTCTGTCCCAGTAACTTGGTCCCATGACTGGGGTTGTAGACTGGATATACTGACCATCTGACAAGTGCTGGGTTTTCAAAAATCAAAGTTGGGCCACATCACAGGCTACTTAGCTACTTATTCTTGTCCATAGGCAGAGGCTTCCGAGTTTTCCTACACTCCACCCACGCTTCACTGTGGTTCAGTGAACTCCACCACATCTGGTCCCAACAGGCATTCCCTACTTTTGTAGAATTTCCTGCATTTGTTAAAAGGTTTGTTTTTACTGTTTCTAATTATGTGTAGGTATGTGTCTCTGTGTGTGTTTATGTGTGTGTATCTGTATGTGGCTATGGGTGGCTGCATGTGTATATGTGTGTGCATGTGGCTATGTGTGGGTAGTTGTGTATGTGTGTATGTGTGTGTGCATGTGGCTGTGGCTATGTATATGCATGTGGCTGTGTGTGTATGTGTGTCTGTATATGGCTGTGTGTGTCTGCATTTGGCTATGGGTGGTTATGTGTATATGTGTGAGTGTGCATGTGGCTATGTGTGGGTAGTTGTGTGTGTGTGTGTATGTGTATGTGTGTGTGCATGTGGCTGTCTGTGTATGTGGTTATGTATGGGTAATTGTGTGTGTGTTTGTGCATGTGGCTGTGTGTGACTGAGGCTTTATACCTGCATGTGGCTGTGTGTGTATGTATGTGTGGCTATGTGTGGCTAGTTTGGGTGTGTGTCTGTGTGTTTGTCTGCATATGTATATCTGTATGTAGCTGTGAATATTTGCATGTGGCTATATGTGGCTGCATGTATATGTTTGTGTATATGTGTCTATGTGTGGGTAGTTGTGTGTGTGTATGTGTGTACATGTAGATATGTGGATATGTGTGCATGTGGCTGTGGCTGTGTGTGTGCATGTGGCTGTGTGTGTCTGAATGTGGCTGTATGTGTGTGCATGTGGCTATGTGTGAATAGTTGTGTGTATGTGTGCGTGCATGTGCCTATGTGTGTGTGTCTGTGTATATCTGAGTGTGTATACCTGAATGTGGCTCTGTGTGTGTGTGTGTGTAGAGGTGCCCATGAAGTCCAGATACAAACACATGTGACTGAAGTTACAGATGCTTGTGAGCCCCCATTCCTGACATTGGTTCTGAGGACAGAACTTGGGTCATGTTTCTCACTGCTGATGATCTGTCTCTTCAGCCTCCATTTACACTCTTTCCCCCTCTCTAAGCTGATCTGTATGCCTGGGATGGCTCCATTTCAGCACTTGGAGTTGTGTGTGCCACTTACATCCTTGGGGAAGTAGTTTCTTAAGGACGCCTCACTGTAATAGTATAGTGCTAGAGGCAGGAATGTATGTGTACACATGTGGATGTGTGTGAGCATGTATGAGTGTGTGTGCATAATCATGTGGTACAACAAGTGTTTTAGTGCAACATTTCATTATTTCTAGCATCTTGTTGATCAAAGTGATGTGTGTGATTGTGTGTGTGCACATATGCCTGTAGTAGAGCAAGCATGTTGATATGACACACAGTAACATGTTAATTGCAAACTGCCATGTGACACTCGTGTCTCCTGCTAGTGAAGCATGGAGGGTGTCAGCCATGGAGGCCTTCATTGCATCAGCACAGTCTCCAGTGGGGCGTTTGCAGTGAGTAGTGACCCCTAATGTCTGATGAGTACGAAATCCTTGATTCATGGCATTTTAATATTGCACATTCCGCCTACACCCTAGAGTCAGTGGACAACTTAGAGTCTCCAGAGACGGAGAAGCCGAGGTAAACAAACAAACAAAAACCCGCCACCAACATAACCCTACACCCCTCCTCAAGGAACTATACAGTTTGACCTGTATGAAATTTGAATTTGTGCTTCCTGTGAGCCCTGAAAACTGAGAAATACCCTTCCTCTAAAGGAAAATAACCTTTCTGTAAAAGGAAATGCATGATTTCTATACCTGCAACAGTAACTCAAGGACACCAGAGGAGCAGGTTTAAGGATTTCTATTGCAGACTGAATCTATTTTAAATTTGCTGTCAGTGGAGATATTATGACTGTAGAAATCCTGCTGCTTGGCATCTTAAACTTCCTTCCTCAGCCCAAGCTCCTTAATTTAATACAGACTTAATATAATATAGAGATACCTCAGGCAGGCCCTAGCTGCCTTCCTAGCACATATATAGCGCTACCACGAGTCTCTGTGTCTTCTGTCCTCTCCTACCTTTCTAATTCTAAATAAGTTCCATGAATGCAGCTGACATAAAATTGCTGAAACCTGTTGACATTTAATCCAGATTGTGAGCACCTAAATATCACACAAAACCTGCTTTATGCTTCCCTCTGAGACATTTAGAGTCTGAATTCCCAGTTGCCCAAGAAAATTTGAAGTGTTTTAATAGCTTTAATGTGTATACGTACATGTCTGCCTGTGTGCGTGTGCTTGTGCACGTATGTGTGAGTGTGTTTAATCCTTTGATCACGTTCTCCATAAACACTTTCACATTCTTACAAGCCAGGCCCACCTAGTAGGTCAGGGAGACCGCGAGTCCTTGCCAATGTCTTCCGGGTGGCTTTATAAGTCCCTGGTTAAAGCATAGATGTTTGCTACAACATCAGTGTTTTGGTGGCAGAGACAAGGGACTCACCAGCAAGGGGAATGTTCAAGTAAGAGAAAACTCACCTGTCTAATGGCTTCCTACAGCACACGACACTCACCCTTAAGCATATTCAACAGTGAAAGAACACGTGATTATCCAGGGCGTGGGCAGTAGGATCGTAGAGCTACTAAGATAATGAGACATGTATCCATTTGTCTTATTTTGTTTTGTGTTGGTGTGTATGTATGTGAATATGTGTGTTTGTGTGTTTGCATGTGTCTGTGTATACATTTGTATATTGTGTGCATATCTAGGTGTGTTTGTGTGGCTGTGTTTATGTATATGTGTGTGTTTATGTGTGTGTTTCTATGTGTGCTAGTGTGTATATGTATATGCATGTGTGTGTGCATGCATACATGTCTACATGCAGGTGTGCTTGAGTGTGCATGTGTATGTGTGTTTGTGTGTCTGTGTGTCTGTGCATGCATGTGTATGTTTATGTATGTTTTTGTGTGCATTTGTATGTGTATGTGTTTGTATGTATGAAGGCAATATTTGGTATTTTCCTCTATCACACTGCACCATGCTTTTGTTTTGTTTTGTTCAGTTTGTTCTTGCAAGATAGGGTTTCTCTGTGTAGCCCAGGAACTCACTCTGTAGATCAGGCTAGCCTTGAACTCAGAGAGTACATATGTCTGTTTCTGCCTCTCCTGCATGCTGGGAATAAAAGCATGTGCCACAACTACCTATTTTTTGTCTGTCTGTCTGTCTGTCTGTTTAGCATAAAACATTGACCATGAACAAAGTGATAGAGTGTCCAAGGTGGCAGCAATGGAGGACTGCCTGCCCCTCAACCTCAGTGATAGGATGGTAAAGCAAGTGTTAGCCTGCATAAGAATCCGTAGAAGTCACAGCGATAATCTCGCAACAGTCTTGAAATTCCAACAAGCAATCCTAACTTATATCAGTGAGGGACACACACACACAGGCATATACATGAGCACACACAAACGCATGAGCACACATACACACACACACAGACACATAAGCACACATACACGCACACATATATACATGAACAAACACAGGAACACACACAAGCACACATATAAGAAAGGGAAATGTTGGGAAAAATTCACTGGAAGTAAGAAAGAGAAAAAATGAGATAGAGCATTAGGGCTAAAATGACTAAAATTGATTTTATACATATATAGATCTGTCAATAAAAAATAAAAGATTAAAAACTTACAAGGACACATTATAAAGAATATCCAGAAATATCCTTGATTTTATGCCAGCATTGATGATGTCTGTTGTTATTCATCTAGTATTTCCTAAACTGCTCGTGAGCATGTGTTATATATTTTTCATTTCTCAGGAAATGACTTTCTGTTTGGAATTTTAGATTTACTTTGCTGATTTTAACATGGAAAATGCTTTCAGAGTCTTGTGTGGACATTGTAATCTTTACTAATGTATTTATTTTTCCTTCTCAACAGTAAGCCACATCCTCTCCTGGGCAAATTGTTTGAAATTGTCATCATTTGGGGATTTATCACCCCAATGTCAGTGAGACCCAAAGGGATCATGACCATTTACTTTAAAATTAGCCTTACTTTGGAGCAGTGTCTGCTGAGGAGAGGAGACATTTTTACTTCCGATTTGCCATTTTTTCAGTAACAGAATTATATAATGTATATACATTTTAAGAATTTGATTTAATTAGGAGAAAAACTTTCCCTTGGATTAGGGGGGTCTTCTCTTACCTTAAATCAATTGAAAGTAAAGCTGTGCTTTGGGGTAATCTTTCTTCTGACAGTACCCAACCTCCGTGCCTGCGACGTACAGGAAGATTGATCTGTACCTGGTAGATAAACCTTTGCTGTTTGAGTTTTGATTGATGAGATGCTTGGGTATGGAATTGCAGTAGAAAACCTCTGCTGACATTGATGAACTTGGACTGAGTGTGTTCCTTAGGACTTACAGAGTAGAGGCAGAAATTCATGTCTAACCCAGACTACCGGAAATGCTGTGTAAAAACAAACCAAAGGAGGACTAATATAAAGAAATTAGAAATAAAAAAGAAAACAGAGAACAAACCCCACCAGTGTATCTTGAGCTTTTCCCTCATAGGATGCAGTTGAAGATGCCAAGGCATGATGTAACATTTTGTTTCTAACCTCTTTGTGGACAAAAACATGCTTACAACATTTTCCATAATATATGAAGATGGTTAAGTGAAGAAACATTCTCTGTTATTTCAGGTAAATTAGGGAAGGGGCATATAGTTTGGGTCCATAAATATAACAGTTTTGAAAATTGTCTGAGTTCTTTAATCTGGAGTGAGAAAACATATTGGCTTTCTCATGGAGGACCTTGTCTTTGGTGTTTTAGTATTTATTAAAACAATTGAGTACCCCTTCACCCTGGATGATATGACTGATACTAACTTACATGTGGCATTAGGCTTTGCCATGTGACTATGAAAAACACATGCCTTTTCATCTTCTGATTTCAACATTTGTATTATCTTAAACAAGGACAAATTCTCCCTGGATGAAGTGGTCTAGGAATCTCGATCTGTCAGACATCGCTGCATTCATCTCAGACCTTGATGTTGTTCGCAGATGCTCTCTAAGGAGTGGAGCACTCTCCACATGCCCCCAGATAAGGGACTGTGTCAGAGGAGGAATGCGTATGCCACGTGGGGCTAGACAATACAACAAATGCTTCAGAGAATTTAAGCAGGGGGGTTAGAAGCATCTCGGAAGGTTTCCAGCATCTCTCCTCTGATGCAACTGTAAGGTGTTATGGATCTGTGATGGAAAGTCAGAGCAAGACAAACACAGATGGAGAGTTTGGGGCACCAGGATCTATGAGCATGACTCTGTAACCATGAAAGCAAATGGAGTGTCATTCTGAGAAAACCACTGGGTGGGGCTGTCTGTGTGACTGACAGGTAGGTTCTGCTTTTCTGCTTCAAGTCAACACACTGAGGCAGTCGACTATAGTTAGAAGGTCGTGAGAAGCCCTGGTAGAATGGCAAAGTGGTTATAATTATGGAAAATAAAATCTTAAAAGCCATGCATTACCAGTTTCTTTAGAACTTTAAGAATTCTAATTCCAGTACTTAGGAAGTGGAAGTATGATAGTATCATATATATTGACACACATATGCATCATGTATATAGATCATATCTGCCTTCAGTTCCCTACCAACCGTGTTGCTCTCTTCCCTCAACAAATCCCAATTCATGTCTATTTGTTTTGTGACCCACTGAGACTGACAATGGTTCAGAGCTCAGCAGCGGGTGTATAACTAAAGACCGTGATTATCCCAGAGTCTGTCTACAGCTCATAGTTTGAAGATCAATGATAGAGCCATGCTGCTAAGTCTAATCATGTGACCCAGGGTAGGTAACTGCAGTTGTCATAGTTGGACTAGTTGTGTAGCACATGGAGAATGTCATTTCCTTCTAAAAATTTATTTTATTATTTATCATTCAATATGTACTGGGATTTATTTTATTATTTATCATTCAATATGTACTGGGTATTCTGCCTACATGTATTTGCCTACTTGTGAGCCTGACATCAGAAGAGGGATATCAGATCTCCTAGGACTGGAGTTAATGATATTATGGGCCTCTATGTAGGTTTTCTGACTTCAACCCTGGTCCTCTGGTAGAGCAGCCAATGCTCTGAACCACTGAGTGTCTCTCCAGCCCAAGAGAATGGCATTTCCTCATATTCAAAAGTAAATTTTCTTCTGTGTTATGGTAAATTTCAATTTATATTAAGTTTTATAGAGTCCTAAGAACGGACAGTTTAGAGGTAAAATAAAGCATATTTTTCAGAAAATTACAGATGTCTGTTAAAATTCCATAATCAACAGTGTAATTTGGCTCTCAGTTAGATATGACATTGAGAACAGAAGACACTGTTAAAATAGGTCACTTTAAAAAGAATGTCTGTGTTGACCAAAAGTTGCTCTTTGAGCTCAGTAGACTTTAAAAGGTTATAAGCAAAAATAAAAATTAATGAATTAAGCATAAAAAATAAGAAATTCTTTTTTTATTTTATTCAATATATTTTTTATTTACATTTCAAATGATTTCCCCTTTTCTGGTTCCCCACTCCCCGAAAGTCACATAAGCCCCCTTCCCATTCTTTACATTTTAAAATAGATGCATCCCTTCATAGCTTTATATGAGTCACCTGACAATTGAGCAGTGACATTAGAAGATATTATATCTTCATATACTTTTAGCTTGTTTATTGGCCACATCTTTCCCAAATATTATGCCTTATTTTTGTTGAAGGTTTTCAAGGTTTTAAAAAACTATATAATTGCTTGCAATCTTCATCAAAGCTTCATTTTGTGTTTTCTTGTTCTATAAAACAAAGTATTCACATAATTTGAAATTATTGTCTCATTCAATTAACTCAAATCATCCTACACAGTAATTCATAGAGAGCCCGTGTCGTTGCCTGCACTGAGGTAACTGTACTGAGGACACGTGAAATGGAATCAGCTAACTTGGAGGTTTTTCTGAAAATTGCTGTTTATATGCAAATGTTAAATATTTGCGTCCACATATTATCACACTTTGATGTTATTCAATCAATATCATCTTTGTCTGAAGTATTTTCTGTGGGAAAACTTACCGATTTTTCAGTTCCCATTCTCTTAGCTGCTTCGATAATTTAAGGTGCCTCAAAGCACAGGCTGCCTAGTCACACGGTTCTGGTATAGATTAGAAATTCTGCTCCAATTAAAAATATTTCCTGCAGCAGATGCTTCCCATGAGTAGAGATATTTGATTTAACACGTATTATTAGAAAATCAGAATTAAACTGTGGATGATGTCTGAATCATCACTTCATTCTTTTGTTCAGTACATTTATTTCCTGGTCTTTTCTTGCCTTCGTAGAGATAGAATTCAGTTTTTCCTTTCCACCAGGCTTTATTTTCAGCATCCTAAAACGCTAAATAGCACAAAGTTCATCACAGGTTTGGGATGTATGAAATAGTTTAAAAAATCTCCACTTGAGCCAGAAGACAACTCAGCAGGAAAGCAGTTGCAGACAGGAGCAAGACCTTCTGTTCACGTCCAGCACCTTGGATGAATGAATAAGTAAATGGTCCTCCATTTTATTTTGACAATGTAAAAGTTGTATTAATCCTTATATCTTTAAAAGACAGTAGAAATCTACTGAGTCTGACACATTTTCAAACTTGACATCTGATACATTAGCTATTTTTTTCAGCAGCATGACCACATATGTGCCAGGAGCCACTGAAGAGAAGAGCAGTGTGCTTTGGCTCACCGTTTCAGACGGATCCACAAGTAAAGGGAATCCTGTGTCTTCAATGGCCTCTCCTCCTCCTCCTTTTATTGCACCTGTATTCTCAGCCCACAGATGGCGCTGCTCCTTTGTGGTGGGTCTCTCTCTAGCCTAGTTGATCCCCTCAGAAGACTCATAGTTATAGACTCATAGAAGTTTCATAGTTATAACTACGTGTGTATCATGGTTGTCTCCTCGGTTATCCTAAGCTGTCAAGTTGACTGATGACTAACCAACAGAGAAAACATTTTCTTGATTGTCCTCAAACTGAAATTAAAAATAAATGGTTCACTTGGCACCTCAAAAAAAAAATACATGTTTCACTATTTACAGAAGTAATTTCCTAAGACTTCATTTTTATTTCTTATGCCTTTTGGGAATAAAACAACTGGAACTCACAGGCTTTTAATTTGGACTATCTGATGATGCTGTTGCTGTCAACACCCGCCAGTGTTAAGCATTAGTGACTGGTCACATATAATTCTCAACATCAACAATGGAGGAATAAAGGCCTAGGACTAGGCTGAGTTCTTCTACGGTGTAGTTCATCAAGATGAGGCCTCTAGTCTGGGTGTCAGCCTGGAACTTACAGGTTCTCAGGCTTGACCTAGATGTTCTAACTCTGAAGCCTGGACATCCAACAATTGCACTTGAATTATAGATTTCCTTGACGTTAAGCCTTTAGTGCAAGCTACTCCTAAGGTTTGCCTAAGGAAAACACATAAGAAAATTATCTGATGTTAAAAACAAAACAAAACAAAACAAAACACAACCTTTGCTTTTCTATTGAATAACTTATGCTTAAATTTGCATAAATTATTGAAAGTCAGATGAATTCATATATGTTAATATGTCTAATTGTGTTTGAAAAATAGAGGATCATGGTGAAACTAAATTAAATACTTGAGTGTACTGCTCTGAAGTAGAAATATTCTCTCACTTATCTTATACAAGAATGACAACAGTGAAAACATCCATTTTAGTTTCCAGAAACATCTATGAGGAGGGGTTATACTCCCAAAGAATATAGTTCATATTTATTTTTCATTCTGTATTGTTTGAGGTATTTGTGTGTTTATTTATGTGAAACGTGTCCTAAATGCCCACATACAAGATTCCATGTCTCCTTTCCTAGATGAAGTGGGAAAAGAGCATCAGTTTTCTGAATATGTTGGATCAATGGGAGAGTTACACTAATTTGTTGACTAATTTGTAACTGTTGATCTATAGAGTAATCTGGAAATGGTAAGCACACATGAAAGACAATCATTTTGCAAAATCTGTTTTCCATACTTTCTCCTTCAAAATGGATTTCTGAACATAAGGACTATGCCCTTTACTGTGGCATTGAAAGAAAACACAGAGAGTATATTTTGAAAAGGATAGTAAAGGTAAAGCAAGAACTTACCATTTTAAATCTTGTTCTGGAACATTGCCAAACCACTGGAAGGAGAATGAACAAGAATCAATCAAGTTCATCTGTAACAGGTTCAATTGCATAACCGCATAGTTACTGCTCCAAATTTAGCTTTTCAAGATGGGCATCATTTATCTCATCAGCCAATTCCTGAGTGATCTAGAAGATGTTAAAATTTCCTATAAATAGAAAGTCATATTAATATTGCCTCTCAAAGTGTCTTCTTAACCCCCTTTGTCCTTTGACCACTAGAAAATTTGGCGATGCTGTGGCTAAGGTACTACTAATACATTTAAGGAAAGGTACAAGATTTTTGTGCCAAACACGAAGTAAGGAGAAGCTCCAGCATCAAAATTAAGGGGGCCACATAGTAATAGCAAGCACTGTTCAAAATGTGAACAGAAATGCAGACAGACTAGGAAACATGTTAGATATGGGTCCTAGGGCTTTCCTGCAAGGGCAAAGCCATACTTCAAAGAGTCATTCTTGGTTAGATTATATCAAGGTATTTCCTGAACATGCTTGTCTAAGTCAGGAGTACCGTGCAAGCACAATGAATACTGGGATGATCCTGATTTCTAGCACCATCCTCTGTCTCCAAGGTCTAATAATTTAACAGAAAGTAGACAATATAATGACCCGCACAATATGAGCACATAAAGAGTGGACTACACTCATTCAACATCATCTATAACTTTATCTCAGGTCTGAAGTAAGTTTTTCAGCTGTGCCCTCTTCACCCTCTATAGCACACGGCTTATACTAGCATTGGTGGAACATGGAGTACACATAGATTCCTGGAAATTCCTGAGCAACTCTTCCCTCCAGTTATCCCCTGGGTTCAGAGAAACAGGGAAACACAGTAGTTAGGATAAAGGGATACAGCTACATGCTACAAGGAGCCAGGAAGACAAGGAGAGTCTTGTGAGGAGATTGTAGAACATAGACTTAGATGGCCCCCTTTGCAGCCTAGCTTGTTGGGATGGCTGCCTCAGAGCCAGTCAGCTGAGGGACAAAACAGAGAAGGCAAATGCCAGCTACAAAGTCAGACTCAAGAATTCCATGTGTGAGACTTCCCACTATCAGTTGACTTTATCATCTAAATGGGCTCCTAGGGTCTCTTGGATTTCTTATGACCTTATGTGCTGCCATATGTTTATATGAATGCTTCTCTGACATATAGGTTTATATACAAGTAGTCTGATTGAAATAAGTCAACTAATACTAACAACTTTTTACTACATTGCCTATCTAGAAGTTTGTTTGCATATAGAGCAACATATCCACAGCTCTTGGTGACAAATCACAAGGGCTTGGCCTTAGAGATTCTCCAGTCACTGTCTGGAGGTGTGTGCTACTTATATCTCAGAGTCATTAGGAAGGCTGCCATCTGCTGCCTGGGACATGGCTGTAACTGCAATGTTGGGGGACATTGATCCCCAACCTACCCCAGATCTGATAACAGATCAGACACTAGTCAATTCAGTCAGAAGCACATCATGAGCAGCAATCAGCATAACATGTAAGGTTATCTCATGTCTAAAGAACCATTTTCAGCTGGATACTGTGATGGACAGAAGGTGACGGACAGATGCCTAGTATTTCTTGTTGTTAAATGGAAGAATTCTTTACAATCAACACCTTCATTTGCTCATGTGACTTTCCAAAATCCCATTCACGTATTTAGTACAGGAAGCAATGCCTTATATTTTTGTTTCTCTCTTAGCACCTTGCACATAATAGGAGGTTAAATACGCCATCTGATACAGTGAAATGACATTATCGGACTTTTCCATTGAGACCTCCATTTGTCACATTCCCAATGCTCCTGCTGATGTAACAGAAAAATCACTGGTTGTCCTCCACTTTCCTTCTTGTTTTTGTGAGCACTGCTTCTTCCAGACTCCAGCTGGCTGCCACCACCCACCCTAAATGACCCCGAATTGTATGTTGGTGCCCTGCCGTCCAAAGTCATCTCCATGTATTTTCTTCTATGAAAACCCATCATAGATGTTTTTGTGAGAACAAGAATATGCAACAGAGATTTTTCTCTAGGAACCAAGAATGCTAACAATGCACTATAATTCTGGAGGTACATTTGTTTCGAATATAAATCTTCTTAAAGAAGAATGTTCCTGATGAAATTAGATATATGACATCACTCACCCTGACATTGGACAGACTGAGAGCACCCAGGTCCTTGAAGACGTCATTTTACCTTTTTGCTTTAGCTCACCCAGTCATGACCCCCTTACTCTCTGAAGTATACCAGTTTGAGAGATATATTGTTTGGACATGCTACAGATCTTTTCCACTTGCAAGGGCAATTTTGACATTAAAATATTGGATTCAAGGCTGAAAAGATGGCTCAGCAGTTAACAGCAGCATTTGCTGCTCTTGTAGAGGATGAAGATTTAGTTTTACAGTGAATGGCTAACAGCTGCCTGTAACTCCAACTACATGTATACACTGATATGCACACAAGCACCCATAAAATAGTAAGATATATGTTTTTCTCAAGTTCATTCGCTATTCACTGCCAGAGTGAGCTGAAAAGCTGCAGAAATAGGCGTCAGTATTCTTCACATAAGTTACTGAACTAGTGTTTTCTAGTTAAGCGGAGATTGCCATTTCTAATTAATATCTTCCCATGAGCATGCCTTGGAAGAGTCATTCACAGGATAGAGTGTAACTAAGCAAAAAAGGAGACTCACTTGTGAAAGCACTTGCTCCAGATATACATGATCTGTGATCTGTGGAGCTTCAGCGGCGCCGGGATGCCCTGCGTAAGATTCCCTCTGCTCTGGCTGTATTTCATTTTAGGAGGCACTTCCACACAACGCTCTCTGCATCTGTTATTCAGTTACTTCCCTTTATTGCTTTCACCGAAATCTTGGACATCTTCTAATCATTTCTTCATCATTTTTGATGCTCAAAACACGGAAGGGTTTGGGAAATGGCTCTGAGGTAAAAAGTGCACTCTGCTCTATGGGAGGATCAGAGTTTGGGTCCTGGCACCCACAACGGGCAGTTCACAAATGCCTGTAACTCCTCCCACATCTGACCAACATGCTACCCATCCAACTTCAGGTTTTCCCTCTTTTTCCTTTTCAAAACAAACATGTAAACAAACAAAAAATCTTTAAAAATAAACTACGCTTAAGTGTGTGGCCTTCTCTGGAGTTTGGTTAATATATACCCAAAGGCATTTCTTTTGAGAACGCCTACGTTCCCAGCTTCTTTTCACAGGAAATGGTGATTAGCACAGAGACACACAATCCGACAATGTGCAGGAAGACACTTTGGAATGCTCAGTCCCTACTAAGATGCCTGCATCCAGCCCGGCCCCTCAGGAGTTAGGAGGCCATACTGAAGAACAAGGGGAAGATTTGAGAGAATGGGAGAGTCCAAGGAAGCTGCCACAGAAACCGTATCTTCTAGGGCAGGAGGGCTGGTGCACATAAGGACTCATGGATCCTGTGGCAGCACGCATATGACCTGAACAAGTTCAAGCCAGACAAAACTCCAGCATGGTCTCATGAATTCTAAAGATCCTATTGGCTGCTGCTATTGCCTTCAGTTGGAATGCATTTTACTCACCTCTGGGCAGGAAGCAGAGAGAGAAAGGAAGGAGATCATGAGTACGTCCGGGTCAAGGGGGGACCTCCAGTGACCTTCTACTGGGCCCTACTTCTTCCTCCACTCCCCACTAGTGCTTCCTTGGAGACCAAGCCCTCACACAAAGACCTTTGAGAAAAAACGGTTATTAGTTTTTTGTGGACAAGAGGAATGTCCGTCCTTCTTCCTTCTGCTTCTCTCCCTTCTTTTAGACTTCGGAATGTTGCCATGAGCGCTGTTTCAGCATCCCTAAAATTAGCCATTATTTACCAGACCTTCAGGTGTTACTGCACCTCTCTCCTAGAGCCTTTGACTTGCCCTACCTGCTTTCTACAGATCTTTCTTCTCTCTCTCTCTCTCTCTCTCTCTCTCTCTCTCTCTCTCTCTCTCTCTCTCTCTCCTCTCTCTCTCTCTCTCATCTATCAATCATCTATCATCCATCCATCCATCTATCTATATTTATTCATTCATTCACTTAACACCCTTATTGGAGCCCCCTTCAGCCTGTTCCTCCTTCACACAGCCCTTCCCCCTGTGCCCTCCTCCTGGGCTACCTTGTCTAGCGTCAAGTGGGAGAGGATGTGTCTAGTCCTGCAATGAGTTGATGTGCCAGGGAGGGTTGGTACAGTTCTTTCTTGTATCTTCGTGAAACAGAACACCAAACAGAAGCATGTTTTCCAAGCACCTGCCAAGGATCCAAGACAAAACATTCTACTTTCTAAACAGGCTATGAACTACACACATAGAAAAGAAACAAGCTAAGGGTGATAAGAATAAATTCCCCCCTGTCTGCCTTTTGACAGACACACACAGACACACAAGCACACACACAGAGGACAGAATGCACTAAAGACTTTTAGAGTACATGTGCATATCTACTTATGTGTGTGCAGGGAAAGGAGAGTTGCTTCCCACACTGTGCCATGGATGGTCAGGCCAGGGTGAGAGGACTCAGTGAGGTGAGGGAGGCCAGGGCTTAAATGTGCCATAAAGCACCAAGCTAGAAATACCTACTTCCCACCACCTGCCCAGCTTATGACTGCAGTATGTCCATGACTACTATTCCATTGGTATGGGAATTTCATTTACTAAATGAGCACCTGTGGCTAGAAATCATCAGGTGTTGACAGCATTTTCAACCCCTGAGAAGATAGGTGCACTTTCTGGAACCCATGCTGAATATCATCCCTGCTAGAGGGAGGAAACCACTCACCCAGAAGAGATATGAAAGGACACAAAACAGAGAGAGAGAGAGAGAGAGAGAGAGAGAGAGAGAGAGAGAGAGAGAGAGAGAGAGAGAGAATATTATGTATCAACAAATATCCCTTTTGCTCAGGGTGGTGATACCATTTGCATTCCAATCCTTCATCCACACTTCATTTCAGGTAATCATGGTCTTGTCAGAAGCTTAGGGGAAAAGGTGGGAACATAATGATCTTTTGATTTTTCTCTCTCATTTTTCCTATTAATCCACCATGCTTTTGACTATTGTTTTCTTTAGGTTACGGAATTATCTTGGCTTCTGGTTTTTCATATGCATGAGAACACCATCTAGAACCACCATTGCCATCATGCTGCGCCCTGGAAGAGTGGCTGCCTTGTTGTGAGATGGGCTTTGTCATTGTTCTTATTTTTAATTTTTGTCTTTGTTCACCTGAAAGATCTCATTGTCCTTACAAGTAAGGTAAAGCCCAGTTCATGTGGAACTGGACCACTGACACCCAGTTCGTGTGGAACTGGACCGCTGACAGCTTTGTTCCCAAGCTTCCTCTTCCTCCAACCTCTGTCTTTTTTTTGTAGAAGTTGTTGAGAAGTAGGCTTTACTTCTACCAGACAGAAGAAGCTGACTGGAAGTCCATTAACTGAAAAGCCTGCGGCATCTCTATCCAGAGAAAGATGTGATTGTCTCTTGTGGTTGGGTTAAACTTCAGTTGTTCAGTAAGATAACGGTGTCTTGTTTAAATGAAACTCTTCCCATTTCGGATTTAAGGAGCCATTCTTCCCAATTTTAATGTGTTTGAAAAGAGCCCAAGTTAGGACAAACCTTTGGATAAGAAATAACACAGATTTATGCATGAGCATGGCTCAATAGCCTACTGCACCCTGGCAGTTTTCAAAGTAGGCGAGAACACAGCTCTTGTCATGGAGTTTTTGAAAAATAGAGATGTGTAAGCTTTCATATCTCAGCGCAGTGCCCTGGTCAGCGGACATAAAATATTCTGGGTAATAAAATATACATGATGGCTTTTCTGTTACATGAGATCAGAGTCGCAAGGAAATCTATTTTGAGTATATTTCAAATGTTCTGCGTTATAAATGATTAAGTACTATAAGGGGAGCTCCAGAGCGTTACATTCTGCCTCTGATCCCTTAATACCAAGACCAAAGATTAGCAATCTGTTTGTTTTGGAGAATCAGTGGGGAGGCTGGCAGTACTGATGGGTTCAGGTGTTACTAGTGGGGAGCAGAGCTATCGAGGTGAGTGCCAGGGGTGTGCAGGAGGCAGACAGGGAAGGCAGCTCAGAGAACAAAAAGAAAGAAGGAATCAAGGAAAACCAGCGCAGAGAGTAAGACAAGCCTTGGGCAGTGGCCCTGCCTGGAGACTGCTCCTGGACACGACGCTCCCTTTTTAACTGAACAGGAAGCGTGATGTGGCTTCTGTAAAGTGAAATTATGTATGCATTTTAGCCAATTTGTCATAGGCTCAGAGCACCTGCCTAAGCAATTGTTCAGTTTCCAGATTTGCAAATGAGGCATGAGTTCTTGGGCTGTGATTCTGCTGACAGGTTCAGGAAGACTTGGTCTTTTGTGACCTGTTGCTTACTCCAGCCTTATCTCAGATCAGAATCGATCTGTAGCATGGTGTCATAGTGTGTGGGGGAAAGAAGGATTAATTTCCAGATACTGAAGAGGTCTCCAGAATACTCCCTTGGAAATTTTTTTCTTTCTATTTCTGATCTCACAGACTGCTCTCAAGTCTAATAGAGAGCAGCAGACAGGAACAGTGAACTCCAATCAGCTGAGGCTGACAGTAGCCCATTAAATGTGTGAAGATAAGTCATATCTTATTTGGGCTGCTTTAGCTTTATAAAGTTTCAGAGGGAACTGCTGCGTGGGCCTTGTGAGATGGAAGTAAACTTGGAGCAGAAACTCAATTGGACAGGATGTTATATCTCACCTGTAGCCGTGTAACTGGATAAATCAATCCATACAGACTATGGTAGAGATTTCAGAAGTAATCAATCCATACAGGATATGGTAGACATCTTAGAAGTTTCTCTCAGTATTTAAGTGTTCACATTTAATTCACTCTAGAGAATGACTAAACTGCAGTCAATATGGCTGAATGTTTAAGATGACCCCAAAGCCTGCATCCAGGGTTTCTGCTTCTCTACCCAGAAATGTGTCTGTTGGCATCCTCTTGATCTAAAGCAGTCACTGAGGCAGATGCTAAATGCTCTTCTTCCAGCATGCAGGTTAACGATTGTAGCTTTGGTCCAGGATGTTCATTACTGCATGAGAAACTGTCTGTAGTCTGTCTCCCCTGAATATTACCACTTGGTTTTCCCTTTCTTACAAACCATCAGCCTGAGAGTTTTCCATGGCCGTTTAGGCTTCTGGTGTGAAGTCTCAGCACTGTTGGGGGTATAGGCAAGTTCCTGAATGGAATATTCCAGAAAACTTTTGGAAGTGACCAGTGAAATGTTTCTGGTCTTATTTATAATAGAGTTTTTAGAGCCCAATTAGGAGAGTAAAGCAAGTGGGTCAAGGCCCTCTGTATTGTGACAGAGTTCAGGAGACTGCCACAGGTTCCTTGCAAGATGGGGTGGGGGGGATTAAGAACTTCACTAAAAATCAATTAATAACTGGGTGTAGGGGTTTTGGCAAGTCTCATCAATCGAGAGCATTAAGAAAGATTTTCTGAGTCGTGGACATGTTGTGAACAATCAGTCCCTGTCACAGCACAGACCCAACCACACACCACCAGGAAATGAGCTGATGAGGTGGGAAAACAGGAAACAAGGTACAGACCTAATCCACTGCCACTCACGAATGCATTTGTCTTCCAAAGCCATTTGGGGAGGAATCAGTAAGTTCTACTGTATTTCCTGCACAGATATTTGTCTTTGAGGTAATTGTCCATATTACTTTGGATGTCGATTTACTAAAGCACGTTTTTGCTAAAAAGGCAGCCCACACAATCTCAGCCATATCACACGCCCAAAGCTTGATAGCTACCAGTGCTGAGCCACGTAGAGATGGATATCTTTCCAGGTTCAAAGCAAGACCCTGGAAGCTACCTCCATTTGCAACTTTTGCTACAACTCCTGGTACCCTCTCCTGCGCCTCTGATCTTGTACTTGTGAATAACAGAAGGTGGTTTATGGCCTAAGACTCATTGTTTCTTTCTTGTTGTGAGTGGATATAACTAAGAAAAGTCATTTCTGTTCAGCACAATATCAGACTAAGTCAGAAGAATTTAAAATACTCCAGGAAATCACAATTAGTAGGGCCCAGAATGAGAAAATTATGAATTTGGTTTTTTTTTTAACACTGTATACTCAAGATCAACACACACAACGTTGTAAAACAAATAATATTTAAAAAATCCTGGCACAGGGTTCCTTCCCACCTTAGAGCATTTATGTTCCTGGATGGAAGACAAACACAGCCTTTGTATATTAACGTGCCTAAAGCAGCACACTAGCTGGGTAGCTGTCTATCCTCCATAATGTTAGAATCTACTTTCCTGTCCATAACCCAGGTTATTACTATACTTCATCTGGGCTGCTCTCAGCTCTGATTAGCCAACACTCCAGATCATGTTCTCCTGGTTCCTAGCCCATGGTGGCTCTCCTTGGTTCTCTCCTGCACATTCTTACCATCCCACGGTGGCCTCTCTTCCTCCTCCTCCCTTCCTGTGGTCTCCAGCCTGGAACACCGGAACCTCTGACTGTGTCTTTTGTCCCCAAGTGGGGGACAAAACTGGAGGCAGGGTTCCTCAGGCAGACTGCAAATCTTGGAGGTCAGCGTTTTGCACTACCATAAACAGTAAAAGACAAAACCTCAACAACACAATCTAATATTACTGAATAAACAGAATCACTTTCTTCAAACAGCCTGAAAGGCTGTTGTTAAAGCACACTGTGTATGTTTGTTTATTGTGTGGGGTGGGGACTTGCAAGGTGAGCGGGAAAATCAAGGAATTTCTGTCTCACATTTGACAAAATTCAGCATCCTTTCATGCTAAAAGTCTTGGAAAGGACAGGAATTCAAGGCCCATACCTAAACATAATTAAAGCAATATACAGCAAACCGGTAGCCAACATCAAACTAAATGGAGAGAAACTTGAAGCAATCCCACTAAAATCAGGGACTAGACAAGGCTGTCCTCTCTCTCCATATCTTTTCAATATAGTACTTGAAGTTCTAGCTAGAGCAATTAGACAACATAAGGAGGTCAAGGGGATACAAATTGGAAAGGAAGAAGTCAAATTATCACTATTTGCAGATGACATGATAGTATACTTAAGTGACCCGAAAACCTCCACCAGAGAACTCCTACAGCTGATAAACAACTTCAGCAAAGTGGCAGGTTATAAAATCAACTCAAGCAAATCAGTTGCCTTCCCATACTCAAAGGATAAGCAGGCTGAGAAAGAAGTTAGGGAAATGACACCCTTCACAATAGCCACAAACAATATAAAGTATTTTGGTGTGACTCTAACCAAACAAGTGAAAAATCTATACGACAAGAACTTCAGGTCTCTGAAGAAGGAAATCAATCGAAGAAGACCTCAGAAAATGGAAACGTCTGCCATGCTCGTGGATCGGCAAGATTAATAAAGCTAAAATGGCCATCTTGCCAAAAGCGATCTACAGATTCAATGCAATCCCCATCAAAATCCCAACTCAGTTCTTCACAGAGTTAGAAAAAGCAATTCTCAAATTCATCTGGAATAACAAAAACCCAGGATAGCTAAAACTATTCTCAACAACAAAAGAAATTCTGGGGGAATCAGTATCCCTGACCTCAAGCAATACTACAGAGCAATAGTGTTAAAAACTGCATGGTATTGGTACAGTGACAGACACTGTCTCTCCTTCCACCTTCAGAACCTCAGTAGCCAGCATGGCGACACATGCCTTTACCAGCTTTCGACAGCCCAAACCTGTCATTTCAAAGGAGCTTTCAGTGTTATTAATTTTCAAAAATAAAAAAAAATCTTTACCCTGCTTCACAACAGACCCACTGTAGATTTAAATTAAAAAATCATGCATTTAGAAAGAGAAAAAAGGGGGGTGCAGCAGAGGAAGAAATTTTTATATTTTCAGTTGGGTAATAATAAGATAAGATACATTTATGTAACTTTGGACTTTTGAAATTATGATGGGAATTAAGAGCTCACATTTAATTAGGTCTTAATTTGTGCCAAAACCACCACTGCTCACTTACATTGGTTATATAACTTGATTTGTACAACCGTATAAGGGAAGTATGGATGCTGTCATGTTCCTACAGATGGGCAGACAGGTTTTCAGGGAAGGACTGGCCTGTTAGAAACTCGGCAGCCAAGTTTAGGATGGAGACAAAGCAGAGCAGGCTCAGGCCTCGTCACACCGTGAGATCAGGAGACATCAGCTTTCCTGGACACCTGCCTTAGCAAGAACAGCCATTTTAAAGGTCTCAACTGTCGTCAGTTTCTTCCCCTTTTTGTATCAGAAGGATTCAGTCTGCTCTGTGCTTAATCTCCTTTTCTTCTCCTGCAGGTCCAGCTTGCTTTGTTTTTATTGAATTTACATGCAAGTGGGGGATATCTAATTGAGAAAAAAATCAATATAGAATATTCACATTCACATTACCTGTGTCCGATTAGGAAAGAAATGCGTTGCTTGGCTGCACTTAATTAGATTATAATCTATTCACTAGTAAATGGACAACACAGTGGTTTTATTTTAGTTGCTAAAGAGAGACAAATTGACAAATTGTGGGGGCAAATAACAAATAACTTGTTTCTTTAAAACTTTAGTAATTACTGCATTGTTTTGTTAATGAATTCCCAAGATCTCTGCAAAACACAAAGGGAAGGCCAATCTCATCTTCAGGAGAGGTGGGGATACTCAGGCTCGCAGAGTCTATTCAGTGTACAAGTTGCAAAGAATATAACTGTAAAATAAATGCTTTGAGCTTGTAAGGAGAAAGTGAATTAAAAATGACTCAACCAATTTCTCTCTCAGGTAAGGAGACAGGCTGTTCTTAATTTTGTGATTGCTTCTGGGTTCTCAGAAGTGTACTTTTTATTTGAAGTGGACAATGCTTACAGTCCAGATGTTCACTTTTCTGGATAGAAGCAACAAATGTTCCTGGGAAAAACTGTCTTCCTACTGCCAGACAGTGTAACTTTTCTCCTTCCAGTGTGGTTGTGATCCCTGAAAAACACACTTCACATTAGCAAGGCATAGTTATTTCCTTTGGGAAAAAAATAAGGAAAAAAAGAAGAAAGATAATTTGCTTGTGGGATGTGTGGCCCTGTACATGGCAAACTTACAGTTTTGATAGCTTTAGAATTAAATAAAAAGATCAAAAGTAGCCCTTACATGTCAGATGCAGACTGAATGTGTACACAGGGGCTGCCATTATGTAAATTCAATAGGCCTGTGGAATCCTAATAGGTTCAGCTGAGTACTACTAGAAAAGTTTTAGCTTGCAAATGAGGGAAAATCTGACATGGTAAACTAGGTGCTATTTATTAAGCCTAAAGCTGCCTGGCTTAATTGTTTATTATAAAAGCAATGGCTATATTAGTAAAGAAAGGGTTCAAGAGATCATCAGCCAATTTCTTCCTCCAGTAGGCTGTGAGCAGTAATAGCAGAGAACTTCAGGGCCTGCTGTTTTCTCCAGGGTAGAGCCACTATTTAGAAGCTGCAGATGTCCTGTAGGTATGTGCTAAAAAGAATGCTTACAGTTTAATGGGGTCATAGAGCGTTTGGAATGTGGACACCTACTAACTTGTAGCATTTTAACCTGTAGAAAACACAGCAGGACCGACATGCCGCACCTGTCAATCTTGGATTGCCATCTCCATAACGTGTGGTCATTGATTACCCCCACCCCAGCACTGCTATCTTTGGGCATGGGGCAATCAATTCCTCTGGATGTTGCAGTTTCCTGCTGTCTCCTTCACACAGTGTTTTTATTCTAAAGCAGAGCTCAAGCCATCCACTTAGCTTAAAGGGGGCAAAACAGTGCATGCACGAGGAGGAAAAGAAGGTGAACTCCCCTCAGAAAATAAGATTGTTCTTAATGTCTACTGGTAAAGTGTGAATAGTACTTTATGACCTAGCATGCTCTCAAAAGACTTCATAGTCATTAAGACAATAAAAGGCAGGGCAGTCTCACAGGTGGGAGGAGACTTGGGGCAAGGGGGACACAGAACAGTGTGTGGGTCAACACGGAAGCAGTAGGAGTAAAATTCTGTGAGCTAAACATGCTACATTAATTCTTGTTCTTAGTTCTGACAAACTGTGATTATATAAGGTACCAACATCAGACGTTGGGGGAAAATATAATCTATCAACTCTGCCGTAAAATCTAAAATTATTCAGAAACTAACAAAACCAAACAGTACTGAAGAGATGCAGATCCAGTACACTAATGAGGATGCTGTTATCAATAAAGATGGGGATTGCTTGGAGGCTATGACCCATGTTGGCATACACTCTCATATATGTAGTGAGTACAAGCAACATGTGCCAAAGAGCACATGATCTTACATTTGTAAATATGGGAGAATGTCATTCATTTGAAAACTGTTTTGGGGAAATATCGCATTTTAGGTCCGTGGTACACTCTCTCTTGCTAAGAGCTTTTGGCACAAAAGCCAGCCAGTCCTATTCTGACACACTTCATGGCACCTGTTCTCAACCTTTCTGATGTTCCACACTTTATTTAGTACAGTTCCACATGATGTGGTGACACCCCCAACCAAAAAAATAATTTTCATTGCTACTTCATAACTGTAATTGTGCTACTGTTAAGAATTATAATGATTATATAATTATAAAGATTAAAAAGAATCTTTATCTGATACGCAGGATATCTGATATGTGACCCCTGTGAAAGGGTCATTCGATGCCCCCAAAGAGGTCCTGCTCCACAGGTTGAGAACCACCACTCTAAGGAGTCTCATGCTTCTTACCTCATCAACTAATGTTTTCAGGACTGCATGATAAGAACTATTTGGTATAAATTAAAGAAAGGAACAATATTGACATTCAAAACTATTTATAATGGCTTGACATAGTGGTAGCATATTGTTTCCCAACTCTTAAAAATTGCCTATTTTGTCTAGCAAAAACAGTTACATGATAAAGATGTGTTAAATGATAGCTATGCTTTTCAGTTTTTAATAAGATTCCCAAGCCTGGGTAAGAGGCATGGGACAGCTGTTTGTTGAAAGTAACTTTTGCTTAATGATCTAAATGGAAATCATTTTGGGTTGTGTAAAAAAAGAAGGACCATGACCTTAGGGGGACTGGCTTGAGAATCAGCAGGAAAGCCTGGCCGTGGACGTGCGCTCAGGCAGTGAAGGTGGCAGGGACTGTGTTATTTGGAGATGAAGCTGAAAAAAACCTAGAATGGTCCAGACAGTAGGATTCTGTAACGTTTGCTAAGGAGGCTATGTTTAATTCTGTTTGCAAAGGGAGCTGTGGAAGGATATTAGCACAGGCTGACACATGAACTGAGTGCAAGTGGTGGATAGATCCCTTGGGGACCCAAAAAAATGAGGATGTTACAATGGCAAGTGTGAATGTAGGAGGATTTCAGTGAGAAGTCACCTTCAGAAACCCAGAGAGATGGCAGGGAATTGAGATATTCTGGGGGACAGGAAAAGAAGGTGGGAGAGAGGGAAGGAGGGAAGGAGCGGGAAGGAGAGGGAATTGGTGGGTTGGTGAATAAGAAGGATCTGGAAGGAGTTGGAGGAGAAGAAATATAATCAAAATATGTTGTATGACAAGTTTTAATAAAAACATGAATCTGAGGGGCTGGAGAGATGGTTCAGCAGTTAAGTGCACTGACTGTTCCTTCAGAGGACCTGAGTTCAATTCCCAGCAACCACATGGTGGCTCTCGTGACAATCTGTCATGGGTTCTGATGCCCTCTTCTGGTGTGTCTGAAGACAGCTACCCTGTACTCACATATATAAAATAAATAAATAAAAATAAAAAGCCATGAATTTGAGAGAGGCGGAAGAGAAGATATGGACAACTTTCAAATAGCTTACTTGTGGAGTAAGCCGTACGCTAGCCCCATTTCTGACATGTGAGGCAGTGGAGAGTGACAGTGAACCTAGAGATGTGTGTCTTTAGCCGGGAGGGGTCGGGACAGCTTGTCCCCCGTGTGCTGCCCTAAGCCAGTGTGTCCCATCTCTGTCCCCCGAGTTTGCTTCTCATCTGCTGGGATCTGTGTCACTTTTCTTCTTTCTTCATCTTCAAGACTTCTCCTTGGATGATTATTCTGTCCAATCTTATCATTTCATACATTTGTAATACAACCACATAAGACAGTATTCGGGGCTTTTTGTTTTGTTTTGCTTTTTGTTTTTTGAGACAGGGTTTCTCGGTATAGTTCTGGCTGTCCTGGAACTCACTCTGTACACCAGGCTGGCCTCGAACTCAGATACCTGCTTGCCTCTGCCTCCCGAGTGCTGGGATTACAGGCGTGCACCACATATAAACAATACAGAACAGTCATCATATTCCAGATGTGTGTAAGGAAAAAGAAACCCAGGAAATGTGGGTGCCTTCAGGCTAGACTAATTTTAATTGAAGAACTAGATTTGTCTTAAAAGTACAATTATTTTTTTAAGACTCTTATTTCGATAGGTGTATTCAGTTAAAGCATCAAACATGTCACACATGGTGACAACCTAGAAGCACAAACAAGAGTCAATAGCACAACTTTAAGAGGATGCACCATTTTTCCAGTAGCACAAACAAGGCTCATATCTGCTATTAAAACAAGTAATAATCCTGACATAGATAAACTTTGTTTTCCTGAATGTCAAAAGCTGTTCCTCCTAAACTCAGGGAACCCCAGGTCTTAGGAGAGTCTGCATCTCTGCCTGGCCACTGGTGGTATATCTCCAGTCACATTGATTTAACAGAAACTTTTCTATCTCATCCCTGAGTGAGAATCTCACGTGATCCGCCCAGTCTATCATTTGTCCCTAAATAGCAGCTATTCTGCAGTAGGTTGTCTTAGGGCATGTCATTTGTCTGAAGTGTGATTAACTCTGAACAGGTGTTGAATAAAGAAGCCATCAGGCTGGGATGCAATTAATCAGACAGGGTCTTAGATGAAGAGTGAAGGAGGAGAGAAGAGGAGGGGGATTTTCCAGGTGGGTTACTGCTTAGAAGAAGCACTCTGTAAGTCCTGAGTAGAGGTGGCTAGCAACTGAAGAGACTTTGTTGGTCTCAGCGTCCTTCCTGTGAGAAGTAGCCAGGTCCCGTGACAGACACTTTGCTGAAGCAGTGATGGATTCCCCCTACAATGTGCGTTGCCTTTGTTCCCTCCGGCTTGCTTCCTAGAGGACTGGAGCTTCCTAGTGCTTAATGTGAATGCTGTATACTCTTCGGAAAATCAAAACAATGGATCCTTCTGGCTTTGTAGAGACAGACATTCTAGATGCTTCTGAGAAAGCAGTGGAAAGTTACTACAGCAATAACAAAATCAGACCCAGTTTTGGACTAGGACAACTGAAAGACACTGTTGTTGTTGTTGGTTGTTCCCTTGGTGATGGGAGAAGCTATAATTAATTAACAACCTACTGCCACAGTTATTTCTGAGGTATTGCTCTGAAGAACATGATGTGCCTTCTCCTCATTGAATAAGAGATGGAGTCTCTACCCATACAAAGCTACCCTAAACATGTAAGATGTTCTCTAAAGGGAAAGGATCCCCTTCATGTAAATACACCATGCAGAAGTACTATCAACAATGATTTATCAACCCACAGTGGCAATCGTGCCTCATTCAAATAGCTACTACTGAGGAAAAACAACTTAATGAAGTCTTAATTTTCATACATCATAAAAACAAAACAAAACCCAACTGTGCTGCTTTATGTGTTATGAGACTATCATTATAGTATTTGTTTCTCTGTTAGTGGCACCTCATCTAAACAGAAGTAACTACCTCATATTTTTTCAATGATGATGTGAAATTTGGGGCAGGGTAAATCTACTGAGGTTCTTTATACCTCTTGCAACATTGGTTAGTTTAGTTAGTTAATTAGTTAGTTAGTTAGTTAGTTAGTCAGTTAGAAACTCCTTGCTCGACTTCAGCTTTCAGCACCTTGATTTTCAGGCTCTGGTTTTCTGGAAGAGAAATTCAGGAAGATTGAAGCTAAAGCTGTAGAATTCTACTTTACCTAGCTCTTGGAGACATGCACAGACCTCTCTGTGGAATTCAAGCGATCTTCGTGTCTGCTTCATATGTTTCAAGAACACATGGGAGTTTTGCAGGATGGCTGCTTTGCCTGTCTCCTTCTCCAGGCCCCTTACATTTTCCAGTTGGCTATATCCTTTCTAAACCATCTCTAGAATGTTCTGTTGCCTTTCTCTCTAGTTATGCTATAAGAGTATACTGGAAGGGATGAGCCACTTTTGCTTCTCTCTACAGAGTCCTGTAGCACTAGTAGCAGTATTAACTCACTAAAAAAAAAAAAAAAAAAAAAAAAAAAAAAAAAAAAAATCCACCCTAAGGTTTCCATATATTGTCATTATTCTTCGTCTCCCCCAATTGATGATAGCAAGTAGAGCCCAGTAACTAATGACTGAAACTGGAAGGATTCCATAGATAACACTTTTCCTAATTATGTCCATGACAGATGTTTTCTGGGTTGCTTTTTCTTCTTTAACACACATTTTCAAAAAAAAATAATGATACATTTTGGGATGTGACCAAGTGTTTCCTGGTTATTTTTGAGAACACGAGAAATATTGAAAGAATTCCCACTGCATCTTCATTAGCTTGGCCAAATAGAAAATGTCACAGGCAGGCTTTGTGTATTTAATGGTGTGCGTAGGTAGGAGTGGATGCTGTCTCCAGCCTCCCACTCAGCACATACGCCCACAATCCATACACCCAAAATCGCAGAGGCCATGCCACTTGTAATTCTTGACAATTTACAGTCTTTGAGTCATAATTGTTAAGACAGTATGTGTGCCATCCTACTTAAATAATATATGTTTAATTTATAGACACGTATATCTTCTAGAAAAACAAAATTATGACATTTGTACATATGATTAGAAGCTGTACAAAGTATAGTTACTAAAAAACAACAGAAAGTGTGGTGTGGTGTGGCATGGGGCTTCGGAAAGCACCTCCTGCTGTGCCTGTGCAACAGTGGGATGCTGTTTCTCATCTAGATACTGTTAGTCTGTCAGTCTCGTTCTCTCAGGGAATGATGTAGCAAAGCATCATGCAACAAAGACCTTCTCTGCTCTGCACATAAGGAAAGTAAGAGTCAGTATCAACATCTGTGCCTAAGCACCTCGCTCAGTTTTCCTGAAGGTGACCCCATGATAATTAGGGAATCTATAAAACTGAAAGTTGCTGGGTATCACTGAAGTTGTTGGCTTTTACATACAGCTTCCTTCCCAATCCAACCCTGAAACATCAAGAGATAAATTATGTTTCGAAAACTGATACAGTTTATTGATTCCCTTTTGGACTCTTAAGGCTGAAAGTTCTCTAGTGTAGTTACATAGTCACAGCAGGTAAACCTGACCATGGAGGCAACCCCATGATCTCAGATGAACTTAGAGACAGATCATTCTTCAAAGACTGCTGAAAGAGATGGCTTGTGAGGTGCTGCGTAGCATTCATGGGCTGGAGCAGAGCAGGGCTTTGAGGAAGTTCAGGGCATGGGTCAGGGCACCATGAATGGTTCTGCACAAAAGTAGATATGTTAATATAATTTAATCATCCCATCAAGAAAAGGACAACTCAAATAAGGGTGTGTTAGAGGACAAGTAGAAAATCTGTCCCATATTAAAGTATATTAATCATGATATTAAAAGTATTGAGTGCATGGGATATGTTTTTCAAATATTTTATAATGAGTGAAAAATGCAATACAATCTTTACACAAACTTTTGAGTTATAAATTTTGCCTTCTTCTGTGATTAGCAGATGATCTTTTCAGTTATAATCACATGTGGAGAGTCAGACTAAAATTTTACCTTGGATAGGGTCAGGGTCAGAGATGGTCATGCTGCCCCCTGGTGGCTATTTCAGAGACCACACTGAGGCTCAGAGTGACAGGAGTAAAGTCCCTTCTGTGGTCAAAGGAGTGAGTCTTGGGAATTTGGAGAGATGCTTTAATTGAACCTGTTTAGAAATGCCACTAGGTCAGCTGGTTGATTCCTATAGGGGTCTGTCCTCCCCGTGCTGTGGGAGACATATCAGAGCACAGTCGAGATTGGAGAGTGACATCCTCTCACTGGAGTGAGTGGAAAGGCATCCAGCAATCCCTGAGTGTGTGCTCTGACTGAATCATCCTGCATCAGCAGTCTGCCCTGGCCTCTCCTCTTCTGTACATCTGTACATACCCCCATCTTTTGTTAATTCAGTTCCTCTCCCAAGAGCCCTGAGCAGGTTGTCAAAAGAGCCCAGACCTGCTTTTCATTTGCAAATCCTTAAAAGTACTTCTTGTAGGCATTGTACTTAATTTTGTTGTTTTTTGAGATTATAACTTAATTACATTTATCAGTTTCTTTTTTCTCCCACCAACCCCTACCGCACCCCCATGCCTCTCTGCTCTCCTTCAAATTCATGGCCTCTTTTGTCACCAATTGTTACTGAATGAGATTGTGACTGAACTGTAGAGATTAGGGGCTCAGAGGCAAGTTCCTAGTCATGGTTCCCCAGTACAGGCAGACTCTAAGGAGCACAGATTGCAGTGTATGCCTTTGTACCTTCTCAAAGTTGTCCATTCCATTTCACAGTAAATCCATAGCCACTATGATATGTTTGGGGAGACGTTTTCAAATAAACTTGCTACCAGTCTTTCTGTAAGGCAAAGATAGAAAGAAATAAAGTCCCATAATTCACAAGTGATGAAAGGCACCTCCATTCTGTTTGAATGCTAAAATGACTCTCTCCAAGGTCAGGCTGTCAGGCAGCAGGGACTTGTGACAGATTGTGCCTGGCCTCATTTCCATATGAAAGTTAAGCTCCTTTACCTCTGTGGAAAGAAATTCTGGCTCTTTTGCTTCAAACCCATTTCACTATTTAAACTCCTTTTTGTTGTTGTTCAAAACACGTGGAGCATTGGGCCCTCTTGTCACAGAACTCACTTTGCTGAGTGCAGAGAACACAGCAGTTTGTCAAGTCTGCATATCAGAACCCTTAGCACCCAATCCTATGTGTCTAAATGGACAGTTGGAGATAGTCAGGGAAGGTGAATGTAGATGCAGTTTGTCGACTGAATGTCTGTACAGAACACTTACCCCCACCTATGTAGAGCTGGAGACATAGAACCTTGGGCAGGTGAGGCTGGAATTATTAAGATTCATTCAGGAAAGTGGCTCAGGACAGGACCGGTCAGTCCAAGTCAGAGCCAGACTTTGAAAAACAGTTTTAATGTAGGTTTAAGCACAGGGAAGTCTCATAGAAGCATGGTGATATAGGCCTGGAACAGGGTGGTTTTGGCTGAATTGTGTTCTACCAAATGGTTGCATTGAGTCATTGGTCCCCAGAATGTGAAGTTGTAGATAATTCAGTTGATTTGAGGTCATTAGGAGAAGCCCCAGTCTCTCGTTACTGATGTCCGTATAAGAACAGAAAACTGAGAGGGGACAGTAAAAGCTGAGCATAGTGATGTCGTTGCAAGCCGAGGACAGTCAAGACTTCTGGTTGCCAGCAGAAGCTGGGACAGACTCACCCCTCAAGGAGACTGACAGGAGGAAGACAGGAAGTCGGCCTTAGCAACTCTTTACTTTCAGACCTCCTCCCCACTGAGCTAAGACACAACCCATTTGTACAGCATTAAGCCAAAGAGTGGTATTTTGTTCCTAACATAAACACTCTAGAGATCAAATAGAACCGTTTTTTCATGATCATGTGAATACCACCATGATCAAAGTCTGTTATGACCTTTCAATAGACTTGTCTTTGGTTGATGGTTCAGTGTTGATGGATCACATTCTAATAAGAAACCCCAAAGACACAGCATTTAGCTCGACCATTTATTTATGAGCCATGCAGCTCGACAGTAAAATTTCTAATGAATTTTTAAGCTTACCGTAAAAAATAATAAATCATGTATCAAAATATCCTTTTTACCAAAAATAATTGTTATTTCTATACAAGCTGATGTTCAAAATATCACAGAAGTATACAGGATCTGGGGGCAAATGTCAGGTGGTGTGAGTTGGGCTGGGTGTTGGTTGCATATGAGTTCGTACTCTCTTCACTTTTTATGGACTGGAAATTTCCATACTTTAAAAAACAGAAAGATTAGCGGATCTTGGTAGGCAGCTAGCAACTAAGCCTGCAGCAGTTTTCTCAGTGTGAAAGGGTGTGATATCTCTCTCATTAGCAGTTTTTCCACAAGTGGATTGGATTTCTGTAGAGGTTTTATAGTGAAGAGAAGAAGTGCACTATCTGGTTGCTTAGGAGATGTGAGCACCTCAGCTTAGTTGGTTGCAGTTAAACCTCATTTATTCTTCAGGAGAAGAACCTCGCCTGCCGCGACTAACCTCTCTATGTACATTTTCTTTGAATTCTGATTGCTTTTTTATTAAGAGCAGCATGTTGACATAGGAGTGTGTACAAGTCCCTGTGTTTCTTCTCTTTACTGGTGGCACATACTCACCACAGATGGATGCAGTGACTTCAGTTGTCAGGTATCTAACTGAAATTATCTCTTGCGTGTTGCCACAAGCCACTTGCAAATTTGCACAACTCCACAATAGCGTAGCCATACTTGTGGCCCTCGGCTTTAAAAATCAACTTTCCCCGTGCGCCTGTAGTGAAAATGACTTTGCGCTTCACAAAAGCAAGTTTTATCATGACAAAAACAGAAGTGACTGAGGGTCCTAAATGACTCCTTAATGTGCAAGGAAGCAAATAAAAATCATGGGTGATGTTTATTGAGATAGGAACGTTCCGTGGTCAGTTCTCCTGGTGAAGTAGTTTTGAGTATCTGGTACTAGGCCTGCGTGGAGGGAGTGTGATATTTAGAAAACAGAAAGGTATAGAGACACCGTTTTATTAGCATGGATCTGAGACAACATATGTATGGTAATAATACCAATATGAATACTAACGCACAACCCAACGCATGCAACGTTCCTCTTTCATGGGACACCAGAGTGGACATTCCCACACAGCTCCCCCTTGGCCTTGACTAACAGAGGAATTACAAAGAGGCCCTGCCTTCCCTTGGATGCTCTTTTCTGTCTCTTATGTAGATGGAAAGATGGCTACTAGCATAAGTTAGTTCCAAGTGACTACTTTCTCAATTTAATAAAGAATGTTAATCTCATATAAACGCTGAAAATATGCCAGCTAGATTTTTTCCCATAAGGCACTGAAGTTTTCATATGTAAAGCCTCCATCAACCATTGCACACTGAAGCTTGTGGAAATATATTTAGTTATAATGAATGTATTTGCCTTGATTTCACAAACCATTTTATTGTAAATCAGAGGCTATATATGGCTATATGAATTTGGGGCCCGAATTGAAGGTTCATAAGAGGGACTCCTTATGGCTAGCTTGTAAAAAGGAGATACATTATCTGCCTCTGTTTTCTCATCTCTCAAGGCCTGTCTTCCCCAGAAGTCTGCTCTCCAGAGGAGCATGTGGGGCACGTAAGAACCTTTGATGCAACAAAGAGCAAAAATGGCTCTTATTAAAGCCATAGAGATGATAATCCACAGGGCTGGGAGCCAGGGGTTGGATGTCTGCAGTTCATTTGCCTGCATGTGGTTGGTTCATCAAAGGAAGCTTGGTGAGGAAGGAGGATAGAGAAGACATTTTATTTCTATTCTGAAATATCCGAAAATACATGGGAAGGTGGGAGATAGAATCAAATTAATACTCTCCCAGAAAACCCCATTTCACAGTTACAGTTCACAGATGTCCTGGAAACCCCAGGCCTTCCTCGGATGACGGCCATCTCCCACCCATGGTGTGTAACGTTGGAGGCATTTGTGGTACTAACAAGGCACAGCCTGCTTCCTTGTTTGCAAAAAGGAGGAAAGCCAGACTAAAGACAAGCCCAGGGTCTTCACAGTTCTGCCTGCCCTCATTCCTGCTTGAGCAGACAGAATGACTTGTCAGGGAGAGAGACACAGTCCACATGGCAAAATTGCATTTTAGTGAGTGTCATAGAATATCATCCTTCTGAAAATACCCCACGCATATTACAAACCTCTCAGAATGTTAAATTCATGTCTTTTTATGAAAATATTTCCTTGCAGTAAGTGAAATAAGGAAATATTTTCTATTAATGACTTTTTGAAAAGGTTTTCACTGTAAGCTCTAAAATTTCCCCAAGTACTTAGATACATTTATTAGAGTGTTAAAGTAACTATGGGCATATGCATATTTTTATGATTATTTATATTATTTTGTGCACTTGCCATGGTGCATGTGTACATGTCAGAGGACAACTTTGTGAAATGGTTTCTCTTCTCTCATCTTGATGGGAGTTTCAGGCATGAAACTCACATTGACCTGCTTCTATCACAAGTGGTATGCCCACTGAGCCAGCTCACTGTCCCCAAATGTGTATATGTATGTATGTATGCATGTATGTATGTATTCATATCTATGTATGTGTATATGTATGTATGTATGCATATATGTATGTATTCATATCTATGTATGTGTGTATGTATGTAAGCATATATATGTATATATGTACACATATATTTAATTATTTTTTTATTTTGAGATTATAATTACACCATTTCCCCTTCCTCCTTCTCCCTTCAACTCCTCCTTACTCTCTTTCAGTTTCATGGCGTCATTTTTCATCAGTTGTTATTACATGCATCTCTGTGTGTATATTTTTCATGAGAGTGAAATGCTCATTTGAAACGTCCAACAAAATACTCAGCAGTCCTATTCTCGGCTTTCTTCTGAAAGTCCTCTCTATGCAGCTGGTCAACAAATCACGAGAAATTCTTAGCTGTTTTCTACAGAGATAAAATTAAAAAAAAAACAAAAAAACAAAACAAAACAAACAAACAAACAAACAAAAAAAAACATTCCATGGCGAGATACAGACTCCAGAATGAGTGACAATTGCTCCCGGAAAACTGTGCCCAGCCTGTGAAATAGCTGCTCTCTTCAGGAAGGGTCATCTCAGGAGGGAAGTAGGTGGTGCTTGATGCCTCTTAGGATCTGTTCTTTCTCTCTGCCAAGTGTGACAAGTCCCGAAGTCATGCAGGGGGAGTGTAGCTGCTGGCTGGGGGTGTGCTCCTGCTGTGGCTCGTGCGTCATAACCACCACGAATCTTGGAAGCTTGGGCAGAATCGAGGGACAACCCATAATTAGCTCCTGTCAACAGGACAAGTTCGGTGGACACTGTTGAGGCTTTGAGGCAGTACATTGTTATTAGTATAAGGCAATATTTACAGTCACTTTCAGAGGTGTGCTTAGTGATTAGAAAGTCCTTTTTCTTGTTGTTTGACTTAACACACACACTTTTTATTTGTGCTGTGTATTATTAAGCAACAATTCATAAAAGACAGGTCTACAGATTATTCTCCGTAAGCCAGTCCATGTTCCTTGTCATTTGACTGGGGAATGCTGGTGGGGGCAAATGGTGACGCTTTAGCACTGTGCCGTAGCTGGCTATGCAGACCTGCCTCGGCCTTCTGGTCATCACATGCCTTAGTCCATGCACCTCTTTCAGAGTTCTGAGAACAGTTGCTGAATTTGCCCTACTGGAGACAACAGGTCGCTGGACTTGTTCCTTTGCCATAGGAAGCCCATGGCAGCTTCTGAAAGACTGCCTCGGTACAGAGATAAAAACACTCCAGGTCTTGGAACTTTTCAATCCTCTGATAACTCTGCTAATCATTAACAAGATGTACATTCCTCAGTGCCTCAGTTTCCTTATCAGCAGGGATAACTGGAGTTCCTCCTTCGGGTACAAGACTCTGTTTTGTACTCCCCGCTTTGGCTTCCACTGGTTGGTGGAAGCTGTGCCCCATGCAACTGTAAATTGCAGAGTAGCATGCAGATCGTGTGATGAATGGCTCGCGTAAAGCCGTGTGTGCCTCTCTTCTCTCCCTGCGAGGACATATTTTGTATTAGTTATTTTACAGTAACATTTGTCTTTTTGGTTTTGTTTCCTGGGCACTCTGGGTTGGAAACAAAGAAAGGAAACAATGTCTGTGCATGAAAGAGTTGAGTTTATATGCAAAAAGAAAAGAAAGGGGAAAAAAAGAAGAAAATTCTACCAAAGAGAATTGAAGTTCTTTGCATTAGCAAAGATGAGTGGCCTAAAGCCAACTATCAGAAATTAGTTGTGTTTCTGTCTACATCGGACAATCTGAAATGGGAAATAAGAGAAGAGTTTTATTAAAAAAATTCATTAAATATGTGCACAGCAACGTTCAGGAGTAAACATAACAACAGAAACAAGAATCAGTGCTGAGGTGCAACGTGATCTCCTTCTGGGGCTTGTCCTGTCCTGTGTGCAGCCAGAGGCAATTTGTGGTTTGTTGCATTAGAAGAGTTATCTGGGCAGAATAAGCCAGGACTATTAGTAGAGGGTTTTTCTCTATCTCTGCTTTCTTATGGGTCTTGGGGGCTGTAATTCTGGGTTTCTTCCTTTAGCTCTGCTGTTGTTTGATTCCATAACTGGGTGCTCTCTCATTGCAACTGTTACAGCATCCCATTCAATTGATCTGTTTATCCTTACACACCATCATTCTATGTCACCTCCAGAATATTTTTTTTCTGGCTATTTTGCCTAAGTATGGCCACCCTACACTCCCTGGCTCACCATCCATGGAATCTTTCCCTCTGCCCTTTCACATCTGCTCGCCTGTCACTTCACCCCAGAGACATGGGTTCAATGCTGAGTTATACCTGTTGGCTTTTTTCTATATTCAGACACCCTTTGCCTTTGGAATGGAGACTTTGGTAGTGATTACTGGTTGGCCAAGATGCACTCCTGCAGTTGGTATTTCTTCTTACTGTCTCCTTAGTTTTTCTCCTCTTCTGCCCTTGCTGCTCTGGGTTTTCTGGGTGCTCTATGATGTGCTTGGGTCTGTTGTCATTGAGTCTTGTGTATATGCTACAGACATTTTCTTGAGTTTAACTGTAACCCCATGGGGGTATTCACAACCAATCTAAGCTAAAGACAAATGAACTTTGTTAATAGAGCTCAACTCTTCCCCATGTCCCCATCCCCATTTGGTGTCACTGAAGCTATAATCATCATCTTTTATGTCAGGCGTCTACTTCAGTAAGAGTGTCCTTATGTTTGCATTTTTCTAGGATCTTCAACTTCTCTCTGGATTCTGAGTTTCATGTAAAGGTATTTTGAGACACTATGGGAATAAAAGCTGAAATATCCACCTCTGTCATCTTATGAAGAGCTAAGGTTTTTTAAAATTGTCTAGTAACATTTTAATACATAATATATCCAATGAAAATGAACTTGAGAACAGGTTTATTGCTGCTTGGTCCTTTTGTTAATTTACTTTTTACTAAACCATAAGTTCTTAATGATCTGAATCTTTTTTTAAAGCAACTTGCATCCCATGAATTCGTTTTTCAATGAGCAACCATCATCTATAGTAAGAGATAAGCTAGTGTATTGCTTGGCATGTGATGCAAATTGCTGTTTGTCCTGGCAATAGATACACACACTTAACTATTTAAGCTAGCTAAGAGGGTTTAGCTGCCTTAAATTAAAAGCTGATACCTGTTACTACCTGGCACTTACTGAGCACTTCCTGTATTTAAGAGACAGTATAAACTGTTATCACCTTTAGAATGTGGGAAGACTGAAAGGTGTGTGTGTGTGTGTGTGTGTGTGTGTGTGTGTGTGTGGTCAACACTCCTGGGAAAGAACTGCATCTGGAATGAAGTTGTGTAGATATTTTTCTTGTCATTATTATACAAACAATAACATACACCAACTCTTCAGGTATGATTTGCATTGTCTTAAAATTGTAACTGATCTAGAGAATATTTAAGGCATTTGTGAGATTCTTCACTGTGTATAAGGTATTGAGTACATTATATATATATATTTTTTTCACTTTTGGAGCATCCAGAACCACTTCATCATAGCTCCCAAGAGTTGATTCTATCAGCACTGGCTAATATGTATGTATTTCATGCATACATCTATAGAGTAGATACACAATTACATAATTATATATATTCATATATACATACAATGTACATATATCGTTGAAGAACATATGTGTTCTTTTTAATGTTTACTGTAACCACAGGTTCTAATATGTCTGTCACTTTGTAAATAAGTCATACAAGCCACAGACAGAGCTAAGCAAATGCCAAAGTCACACCACATGCAAGACTGCACACGCAGCCACACACACTGTGGAGCCCACTGCTAACGGAGATGTAGCATGTAATAATTTACTCAGAGTCACCGATAGTGAGGAGAGGGAGAGGGAAAGATCGAGTCCCTCTTTTCAAACCTCACATAAGCTCCCATTTGGGTTGCTGTTCTGAGTATCAACCATATGAAAGATGCTCAGCTGCTAGTGTGAAAGAATCATGGTTATGATTTTACAATGGTTATTATAACAACTGGATTGCATGACCCACACCAAATGCTCACAACTTAGCACAGAGTCAGAGTTCAAATTTGGCAACCTTTTCTTTTAATCACTGTATGAAAGGAAAGAAAATTTAGAGCATACTGTATTTCCTTGAATTTCTGGAGCTGTTTTCTGTAAGACATATCTCAACCCAAGAGATGTTAAAATATGCAAATGCATGCGCCACATAACGCAGGAAGTATGCACTCTAACTCCATAGTTTGTCAGTCACTCGGAGTGTCAGATTTTCCAGTAAACCTTAACAGCCACATTTGTAGTTATTATTATGTGCACCACAGGGTAGGAGCCACATATATTTATCTTTAGCTTCCATGACATCTACATGGATGTTATTGCTAATTTGTTGCACCAGTAAGGTAATGGACGCTTAGATAAGCTTGGACACTCATTGAAAGTCAAAAGTCCTGCGACTGAAGTTTCCTCCTGTGCTGTGCCAGGTCACATCAATGGCCCCTCATCTTAGGACATTTTCCTTAACTCTTCTCTGTACAGGGTGGTCTGCTCTCAGATCCTGAGTTTGCCACAGAGGAAGGGCTATAGTAATGGCCTGAAATAGGTTTCTCTGACTAAGGGAGAGAAGGGAAGCAAGGGCTTGCAGTGAAGTGCAGGGAATAAAGGAAAGGACACATGTGATTCTTTCTTACCTGTTAGCACTCTGCATCCAGGAAGTAAGTCACACACCAGCAAATCCAAACTCCATAAGCAGTTCAAAAGATGCCTTCACTCCTTTAGGAACCAAGAAGACAAGTGAACATCAATTATGGAGGTTAATCTAAAAATAAGTGAATGTGTTACAACGCAATATTGACATACCTCCAGGTTTCAGCCCCGACATGTTTACAGTCAATTTTATTCAGCTGTAGCCTAATCTGTTACTATGGAAAGATATAATGGAACTACAGCCCCATGTAGTTGAGATCTGGCACAGACTATCTCATCTGCAATGTGGAGATTGGTCCTCGGATTTCTGCTCTAACAAAATGAATTCATGTTCAAGCTGTAGGCCAGAGGTGTGTGTGTGTGGCTCATAGGCTATGGGTGTGGCCAAGGTATAGCCCATCTCACACTGGGCAACCTGCCCACTGCAGTCTCTTCATGTGGAGTGTTTTCTTGGCTAATGAGAGGTAACATTTTATTTCCAGGAAAATGAAATGTATTCTTTGACATAGATGGATGTTAGTCTCTAACAGAGACATTAGACTTGTTTTCTGTGAGGACTTTCTTTCTTTTTAGTTGGCTCAATCAACCCATTATACAGTGAAGGATTAATATTGCTTAGAAATCATAACACAAATGACTGTCCCAAATTTACTGTTTTGACACCACTGTCACTTTAAAGCGAAGTAACAGGAAACAGAACGTCTTAAAGGTGTTTCTGGCTCATGTGCAAACCTGGGATCATTTATTCATTTCCTTTTAGGGGATCCTGCTTGAATCGCACTGTTAGACAAAGCCTAACCCTTTACATCACGTGTCCTTTGGCATTGTTTTCCAGTAAAACCAACAAATTTTTATGACTGCTAATGATCTTTACTTGGATGTTGTGCACATGAAATGAGTGTTCGCATATCTTAAATAAATGCGTGACTTGGGAGGGAGGGTTCCCACACGCCTCCCATGGTGATCTTCCATGCAGGAACAATGCTGCCACCACAGGACTTGAATATGGCACTGCGAGCTAAATGGTCACTGCTCTGAATGCCCTCCAACAAACGAAACAAACATGGAAAATTTCACTGTCTTAACATTTTCCCAGGAAGTTCCTAAAATACCCTTTGCCTACTTGGAAAGACCTGTTTAGATTTCAAACACAAAGAAGACACCAATTATGCAAGAAAGACACAAAATGGAAAAAAATCAGAGCACAGGGGCAATCCCGAGCTCTCTCCCAAACCGGCTAAAATTGCTAAAGAGGGATTAGCTAAAACTCAGAGAGAGTCTGATTTATTAGTAAGGAAAGAGATGCTTGTTCAAATTTGGAAGTTTTACCTCTGATAAAGAAGACAGTGAATTCCCATCTCTCCCATGGGTCAAACATCTAACTGTGGAGGGCATGTGTTGCAAAGGCCAGGGCAGGGAGCAGGGGTGAGTGTGCAGCAGGGAGCAGACAGATCTCTGCTGTCTGCAGACTGCTCTCTGTTCTCTTTAGTAACCACTGAAAGCAAAGCAGGGCTTTGTAGTCAACCAGGGACTAATAGAAGAACAGCACATCCTGCTGAAGATTAAAGGAAATTCAACCAATTATATTTTTTGTATGTGTCTATGCACCTGGAGACAGCTATGAAGCCACAAACACACGTCAAGAGCAGAATTTTTAAATTACCTTTTAAGTGGCAGCAAATTAGAAGGAGATGCTCCATTTTAGATGAAAGAAAAAGAAAGACCACTGGTCTGTGAGACCTGATACAACTCAGTTGCTTCATCAGTTTCCATGATGCCCAGTGGGGTTGAGCTGTAGCCTCCTCGACACACTTAATCAGTTTTATTTTCAGAATGTAGAACATGAAATAAAGATTCAGGAGCTGAGGCTAGAGTGGAAATGCCCTGTGAAGTGGTCAAATGTTACAAAATCCTAAAGGATACAATGTTTCCATTGTAACTAATGTTAACTTCCTGGATATCCGAGAAGGGGATAGACACCGGCCTGTCCCCTTGCTCTCTCTCCTAGCCAGAGCTGTGCTTTCTTGGGCTGTGCAGTGCTGGGAGCCAACACACTGATGCTCAGATTTCAGATGTGGTACTTTCTTTGCTGTTGCTGGGCAGATTTCAGGTGTTTTCATTTCTTTTGCTGTTGCTACAACAGAACCCTTGACATAAGTCACCAGTGGAAGGTGGGACCTATTTGGTTCACAGCTTGCAGGTACAATCCAGCATCACAGGAAAATCATGGCAGCAGGAGTAGGTCAATTCTGGTCACTCTGCACTCAAAGTGAGGAAGCAGAGAGAAATGGATGTCCTGTCAGCTCTGTCCTGTTTATGCAGCTCAGGGCTCCAGGACCCAGAGAGTGGTGCTGCCCATATTTAGGGTGTGTCTTTCCACATTAATTAGCTTAGTCTAGAAAATCCCTCAAATACCTAGCCAGAGATTTGTTTCCATGGGGATCCTAAATCCTATCAAGTTGACAATCAAGATTAACTGTCACGTGATGGAAATAGCACTCTTCCAACCCTTTACATTATCTCCTGGCTCAGGTGCTAAGATTAAAGTGCACAAGATGCTCATATCTCTTTACCTTTGAGGGCAGCTTGTAAAACCTCAAGTTCCAACTTGTATACACACACACACACACATACATGCACACATATGCTTACACATGTACATGCACCCACACATACATGCACACACATGCTCTCACATGTAAATGCACACGCACATGCACTCACACACATACATGGATACAAAGACATACACACATACATGACTCAAACACATGCATGCACATGCACACATTTACATGCTCATACACATACATGCACATGCATACATGCTCACACACTCACATACACACTCATACCTGCACATACACACATACATTCTCTTACATGTACATGCATACACATGTACATGCTCACACTTGTGAATGTATGTGCACATATGCACACGCACACACACACACACACTCACATGCATACACACACATACCCACAGGTACACATTCACAGACATACACAAATTCACACAACCCATTCATACAGAAAGGTACTTACACACTCACACATATACTCACACACAAACAAATATACACTGCCAGGAACAGCAGCAGTTTGAGCCTGCCCGCTTCCCCAACCCTGAATGCTACCTGAGTTAGGAATATCACTATCATTTCTTCAATCAGAACAGCATCACTGACCAAGCCCAGGCAGCACAAACAGCAGCCACGCTTTCTGTGTCTACTGTGCTTTGGGGCTCCACCATTTTTCATCTGCATAAGACTGTTGCTGTTGCTGTTGTAAGAAGCACATTTTTTTTTAATGAATGAACCTGAGTATAGACAAAAACTCCCAGCAAATTTTTAAATTTTTCTTCTTTCACTTTTTTATTTTATTTTTATATATATTTTATTTTTTTATCGTCCAGTCATTACCCTCTCCCAGTGGTCTGCTTTCCTACAGTTCCACATCCCATTCCTTCTCCCCCTGTCTCCAAGAGGATGTCTCCAACCTCTACCTACCCCTACCAGGCCTCCCTACTCCTTGGGGCCTCAAGTTTCTCAAGGGTTAGGTGCATCTTCTCTCACTGAGGCCAGACCAGGCAGTCCCCTGCTGTACATGTGTTGGGGCCACCGACCAGCTAGTGTGTATGCCTAGTTGGTGGCTCAGTGTCTGAGAAATCTTAGGGGTCTGGGTTAGTTGAGACTGCTGGTCTTCCTATGTGGTCTCCATTGGTTGAGTGTAAGTGTCTGCATCTGTCTTGTTCAGCTGCTTGTTGGGTCTCTCAGAGGACAGCCATGCCAGGAGTGTCAAGCCTTGGAGGTCAAGTTTCACTTTTTCAAGTTGGAGAAATAAACTTACAGCATGTGATCTTGTGGAAGATTTCAGTGAGGGCAACAGAATCTTCTGGAAGAATATTCCTAGATAAATAGACTTTATTTGGCAGAGTGCGGTATAGGAGATGTGGGAAAGGCCTGTGGATATCAAAGGGAGAATTCAGACAAGGCATCCAGGCAGACGGGGTGTTCTCACCCCTGTGAGCTAGTTGTCCTCAACTAAAAGATGACATTAGACATCAGTTTTACCAGGGCGTGGAACATTATAATATGCATGTTCTAAAATTTCTCCTATGAAAATGATTCCCCACATAATAATAATATCCCTCTGGAAAATTGCTGCTATTTTTTTTTAAAAATCTGGAAATAGCTGAATTCCATGAACTCAATCTGCTATCACATTAATTGAAATGTAATGAGGATATTTATATTTAATTTCCTCTAGGTTCTTATTCATAAATTTTCTAAGGCATTTTTAACTTCTAAGCATAACTTCATAAACGAAACGTTGGCATGAATGAACAGAATACACTTCCTTTATTCATGACAACTTGAATGAAAATAAATATACAAAAATAAGAACACATCCTTTCCTGAATTATTCATCAGTGAGGAAATCTCTGAAACTTGGACAAGTCTCTGGGTAGCAAGGGAAACACCATCTTACCATGTTCCCACTCCTCCCTGGAACCATACAGGAAGGTGTTGATGGTTTCCGCTTTGACCTCACCTTGTTCAGTGCTGGGGTCCCTGTGTGCAGTGAGTTTTGTACAAGCCATTCACTCCCTCCAAGATGCATATATTTAATATTCCCTTCTCAGATATGACCCCCACTCACTAGCAGCTGATTTGGTAACTGAAAATTCACCTTCTTTCATTCATTCCCTACAAGAGGTTGCTCATTGCAGGACACCATGACTCAAAGTCATCCTTAGAGCAAAAACTGGAGACCTGATTCCCACACCCACTGAATTATTCATCATTTCCAAGCCAAGGCCTTCTTAGTCCAACTTCTCTGTTGTAACCTCCAATCCTTTCTGCAGCTTATCTGGTACTGTTCTTTCATATTTGATTTGCTTCCTGTTGATGATGTCACTGTTTGTGTGCCCCCCCCCCCAGTGTTTTTTTCAGACCTTCCCAATGTCCCTAAGCTCAGAAAGGCAGCCATATACCTCACAGAGAAAATGCATGAGATAGGACAGCTTTCTTTAAGTAGAGCTCTGGGCTCTTGTCTGTGCTCCCTGTTGAGGAAAGAACACTATTGTAGGTGACATCATCTATAAACAGGGACAGGCATGCAATGGGATCTCCAGGAACTACAGTTCAATGTTGACTGCTCCAGAGTTACCCTCTATGAAGAATGACCATTACCACTGAGGAGCATGCATTGTAGATTTTCTTTTAGCTTTTGTCTAAAAGTGATATTTTTATTTTCTCAAATCCGTTTTTTGGAGGTCAGTGGGAATTTAGTTGAAACTGTTGGCCCCTTTGCACACAGGCTCATCTCAGCTCTGAGTGGGAGACTAGGCCTCCTCCCACCAGGGGAGACTCCATCTCTGCTGTTGGCTATGAGGAGCCCCTGCTCACCAGCTCTGATTGGGAGACTGGGCCTCCTCCCACCAGGGGAGACTCCATCTCTGCTGTTGGCTATGAGGAGCCCCTTCTCACAGCAGAAGAGAAAATTTCCCCTGCTGTAGTTCTACAGCTGCTGCCCTATGCAGGACTTCATTTTTTCCTTTATTTCAACATTTTTCATTTAATTACATTTCCTGTTTATAGCTGTAGGCCACATGACACTGTGGGTAAATATGACTGCCTTTGTCTCTTGTACAGACAGAGATTTGCATTGGACAGGGTCATGACAGAGTCATCCTTGCACTGAAATGAATATTTTTGACTCCAAACTCTGCCATTACTTTAAGAAAAGTTACATATTGAAAACAGACTATTTTATGTGTAGAAATGCTACAATTCTCCGCAGAGCTCCAGTTCTAGGAGCCAAGAATATTGTTATTCAGGTCTAACAGTTGTGTTTCATTGAAATTTTAACTTAAGCATATATTAACTTCATTACACAGTCTGGTACCACAATCTGGATTATGGTTGTGTGTCATTTGTTTTGTTTGTTTGTTTTATAAATCTTTAAGAATTTCACATATTTTATTTGGTCAAATCCACCTCCCACCACACCAAACCTCACAGGTCTTCTGCTCTACTCTATACCCTAGCCAATTTTTGTTTTCATTTTGAAAAATAACCCATCAAGTCCAATTTATGACATCAATATATTTTTGCATATGACCACTCACTGGGATGTGCTCAACCCCCACCAGTGACCACACCCTTAAAGAAAGCTGTCTCTCCTTCCCTATCCTAACCATCTGCTACCAATACCAGCTCAGCTAGAGGTGTGATTGACACCCATCATCCTTCTCCATGCTAGGATTTTGTCTGGCTTGGGTTTGCACAAGTCTTATACATGCTAAATCAATCACTGTGAGTTCATATTTGTAGATGCCTTAATGTGTACCACATTTACAGAAACAGACTCATTATAGACATTCATCATCTCTGGCTCTTACAATCTTTCTTATCTCTATGCCTTACAAGGAGTGGTATATGATAGACATGTCCAGTGCTGAGCTGAAAGGCCCCACTTCTGAAGATACCATATACTTCAGTCATAGAACATAGAAATAAAGCTGTCACAGACTTAGAATCTTCATCCATACTGTCTAGCTTTCATAGTGCTGGAAGATGCTGTCCATCCTACTGAAGGAGAAAAATAATCACCAATCTTATCCAAGTGTGAGCCTTGCAAATTACAATAATAACTAGCCTGGTAAGACAAGCCCTTGGTGCAATAGAAGTACAAACATTGAGGTAATAACCAATTACATTCTGGTTTAAATATTACTCCTCAGTGTGGAACCCATACCTGTCACCATTACTAAGGACAAGAACCTATAGCTAGACCAGTCATAGACCCTAGGGGAACTTACAACTATTATTCTGCTTAACCGACATAATACTCAACTGACTCCTTTTTTTTAAAAAAAAGATTTATTTATTTATTATATGTTACAACACTGTAGCTGTTTTCAGTCACCCCAGAAGAGGACATCAGATCTCATTATGGATGGTTGTGAGCCACCATGTGGTTGCTGGGATTTGAATTCAGGACCTTTGGAAGAGCAGTCAGTGCTCTTAATCACTGAGCCATCTCTCCAGCCCCTCAACTGACTCCTAATGACTTCTGCTATGCCCATAGATCAGCACATCTCTTGACACTCAACAGAGAAGCTTTTTTGTTCAGTAGATGTTGGTTAACATAGAGACCCACAATTGGCCAAGGTGCAGAGAATAGGAGACTGTGGATTTCTCTTTGATTGAAATTTAAATTTACTGCCAATTGCCTTTGCAAGGGAAATATTTGAGGATTAAAACTCTTTAGAGTGGACAATAAGCACAGGATGCTTAATTAATTTATCTCACATTTCTCTTATTGGCTGATTTGATGTCCTTTGGATTATGTGTTCTTCCAGGATCAAGAGTTAATATCTGGGGACACATGAAATTATAGTGTCTAGTGGAAACATTTATAAACATTTTAATTCTCTTTTTTAAATGTGTGATCCCTTATGAGTCTTTAAATTATGCATAATAATCTGTTCCAATTATTAGTTGAAAGAAAATTGTTTCTATTGTGTAAAAGCGGTTTCATGTTCTAATGAGTAATTAACTAAAAGTTATTGTTGTGCTTGATGAAGTGCAGAAAGAGAACAAACTGTGGGTGGGATTTCAGTCCAGGCTCTGCTTCTAGGAAAGCCAATGAAGTTTTCAGGGTTCTTGGTTTTATGGTTCTCATGTTCCAAAACAAAAGAAACATGAGGTGAGTCTAGGTTGTCTGAGTTTTTACCACTGGTGGAAATCTATAACTGTGAATTTAGTAAGTAATCATATCACATGAGCTTTGTCTTTATAATTGAGTTCATATTTATTTATTTATTTATTTATTTATGTTTTTGGCAGAGTTTCACCCTCCTGCCTTAAAAGATTGTCTAAATCAATATACCTATATACCTATGTATCTATGTATTTATTAGTATATATTTTTTATATCATCTATATCTATCTATATATCTATATATCCATAAAAATATATAAACACATAGCTATAGATATGAAGATATAAAGACATATACATATATCTCTATATATCTAATCTATACATATAAATATATTATCTATATATCTATTTAATCCATACACCTACATATTAATTATATATCTAATATTTGTATGTCTATATATATAACTATAAACTATATATCTATGTATATTTACATATGGATACATGCATATCCAGTTATATCTATATTTATCTATTTATCTCTTTTTCTATATCTATATCATGTATATATATATATATACATATATATATATATATATATATATATATATATATATATATATATATATATATAGTCTCAGAGCTGACACTATAGGCTTGCATCATTTTTATTTTTGGGTAGATTATTTTAGTGTTCAAAATTATATTACAGAGAAAGTAGGTCAAAAATAATCAGTGAGAGATTTCTCATCTATCTCTCAAACATTAAATATGAAATACAAATATTTTTGACTCATCATTATGAACTTAAAGCTTGAGGATTTTTGTGTAAAATTGATTTGAAACATTTTATAGAATGTATTTATAACCATCAATATATCTTTACCATTGTTCTCTGTACACCTCATATTCTCATATTTATCACATTATATATGGTTTATATAAATATATAAATACATATAATACACACACACATACACACACACACACACACACACACACACACACACATATATATATAATATATATATATATATACACACACACACACACACTTGGGGCCATATTCATTTTTTATTATTTACAGTACAGGTTAAAGTTTGCCATCAAAAGAGTCATCAATGAAGAAAGTATCAATATAGAAACAAGAAAGGAGATGGTGTAGTGTTGTATAACAGTGGAAAAACATTGTGTGTCTGGAAGAATTTCACGAGCATAAATCTGTTTCTGCCCTTGCTTGAGCATTCTACAGTGCTCTTATCTTAGTTTGAATTTGGACTGACTGATCACATTTGGAATTGAAAATTTCAGTTCAGTTGTTTGTACACAAATATGAAACAATTATTGCTGGAAGCACATTCACCCCGGCATCCTCTGTAACTATGGAGACAGCCTCATGCAGAAGCCTTGTGCAGAAACCCATGCCTGAGAGACCAGCTCAGGAAGGCCTGAAAACATAATGGACTCAGGCCTCAAGCCGCGCAGCCCTGTTAGCTTCTGTTTCCTAATTTCGTTTTAGAAAGATAAATGATTCCTCTGGATACCCAGCTGAAATTAACCGTAATTAAAATGAAATGCAAATTAACTTCATCCAGGGTGTTGTTCCCCATAACTTTATTGTGACCTTGTGTATATTTACTAAATTTAAAGCTTTGGTATATAGAGTTTAGAGAGAACAACCACACAGTCCTCAGCATTGCTTTCTTTTCAAAATGAAGTAAGTTGTTTCAAAGGCCTGTTCAGAGCCAAGACAACCAGCTCCTACGAGGCCTTGGGTCGGCTGCCCTTTGGTCCCACTGAGGCCTTACTTGGCCGCCCTCCTGGACTTGTGCTCTGTTGAGCACTGCTGCCAGATACACGCTGCTTCTGTAAAAACTTCTGTCTCTCTCTTTAACTTTAAAAATTGTTGGGAGGATTGTCACACAAGAGTTCTATATAAATCATTTCAACCCCATATTCCCCTCCCTCCTGCTCATTTGTCTTCCCAATCCCTCTCAAATTAAGGACTTCTTTGATTATTATAATACACGCACAACAAATGTATAAAGAAACATATACTGTATATAAATAAAATTATACTTTATGAATAATATAACTTGCCCAGTCCATTTTGCATTACTCACATGTACGTGACTAGGATCTGCACAATGACAACGCCAGTTGGCATCCCAGTGTGAATGAGAGAAATCTGAACAACCCCATCAATAAATTTAGAGCTATGGGCAGCTAAAGGCTGCAAATGGAGGGTGAATCAGTATTCACCAAGGAGAACTTCATTATTCAATATCTTCCCTGGGAATCCTGAGCCTAGAATGTGATCTGTGGGGGGTGGTTTTTTTTGTTTGTTTGTTTGTTTTTGTGTTTTTTGTTTTTTTTCAGTTTATGAAGTGAATTCATCAAATCAGATATTCTAGGAGTGAAACTGTTGCCTCAGTAATTGATAGGTGGATACACATGTACAGCAAAACAGCCAGTCTTAATGCTTGGCATCATGGTGCCCGTTCTTATTGGTTACTTTCCTATTGTAGTGACAGAACACCATGACCACGATAACTTGTAAAAGATAGCATTTGTTTTGGGGCTCACAGTTCCAGAGGGTTAGAGTCCATTCCCTTCAGGGTGGGAGAGCATGACAGCAGGCAGTCAGACATGGTACTGGAGCAGTAGCTGAGTGCTTACATGTTGAGACAACAACCATGGGACAGAAAGAAAGAAAGAAAGAAAGAAAGAAAGAAAGAAAGAAAGAAAGAAAGAAAGAAAGAAAGAAAGAAAGAAAGAAAGAAAGAAAGAAAGAAAGAAGGAAAGGAAAGAAAGAAAGAAAGAAAGAAAGAAAGGAAGGAAGGAAGGAAGGAAGGAAGGAAGGAAGGAAGGAAGGAAGAAAGAAAGAAAGAAAGAAAGAAAGAAAGAAAGAAAGAAAGAAAGAAAGAAAGAAAGAAAGAAAGAAAGAAAGAAAAGGAAGGAAGGAAGGAAGGAAGGAAGGAAGAAAGAAAGAAAGAAAGAAAGAAAGAAAGAAAGAAAGAAAGAAAGGAGGGAGGGAGGGAGGGGAAGGAGGGAGGGGAGGGAGGGGAAGGAGGGAGGGGAGGGAGGGAGAAAGGAAGGAAGAAAGATATACAGGACAGAGGGAGAGCAAGAGAGAAGGGGAGGGGGAAAGAGAGAGGGGGAGGGAGAGGGAAAGAGAGAGAGAGAGAGGGAGAGGCTGAGGGGGAGAGAGAGAGAGAGAGAGAGAGAGAGAGAGAGAGCATGCGCTTGGTGTGGACTTTTGAAGCCTCAAAACCCACCCCTAGTGACACTGCCTCTGACAAGGCCATACCTCCTAATCTTTCCTAAATACGTCCATCAACTGGAGACCAAGTATTCAAATATATGAGTCTATGGGGGTAGGCATTCTTACCCAGACTACCACATGCCCTTACTTCTATAAAATGTTCCTTCTACAGTAGTGGGGTATTAAAGGTCTACACAGATACTTAGAGAAAAGTTTCAAAGTCTGCTCTTTTTATCCCATCTAACATTGTCTTTTATCCTTGGGATGCAGTTTCTAAACTCCACAAAGCATAGTTTTGGTTCAAAACTCAATCTATATTTAAATTTATATATATTAGGGAAGTAGAGTGACTTTATATGCAGATCATACTTTTTGTCTGAATACCCTATATCTCAGGACCTTAAGCAATACCTCAGCTCCTTACAGAAGCCTCTCTACATTACAGAACTGTTTCAGGACTGTAAGGTAGAGGCCCTGCACCTGGACTTTAACCTGGCATTTTGGGAGGCGTGCTGGCTGGGTGTGTGTCCTCTGAAGCTCCTTTCTCTTGGCATTGGGCTTCTCATTGCTCCAGATTCTCAGGGGAGATAAAGTCTCGGCTCTGTAGACAGCTGCTGTGTGAGCCCAGGAAGAGGGGAAGCCATTGTAGCTCACCTCCCACTGTGATGGCAACACTGTGGGCTACAAGGTTAAAAGGAGATTAGGAAAACTGTTTCTTGAGAACCCAGGCACAAACATCTGTGAGGTGCTGAGCAGTTCTCTTGGGAGCATTCTGAACCACCAGAAGGAGCAGAAGAGAGTGGACATCAAAGTTCTTCCTCAGAGTGAGCTGGAACACAGGAGGAAACACGTGCTCTCTCAATCTCTCTCTCTCTCTCTCTCTCTCTCTCTCTCTCTCTCTCTCTCTCTCCCTCCCTCCCTCCCTCCCTCCCTCCCTCCCCCCCTCTCTCTGTGTGTGTGTGTGTGTGTGTGTGTGTGTGTGTGGTTTTGTAGGGTGAGCTTTGAAATTTACATTGAGACAGCTCAGCTCAGAGGTGATGGTAGAAATTGAACAACCCACGGGAGACTGTGTTTCAAGCACCTCCAGTGTGCTACGCAATGAGAGGAGTATGCTATATCTAGGAAGGGAGACTAGCTTAGGTATAAAGAGAGATATAGTGTGTGTGTGTGTGTGTGTGTGTGTGTGTGTTGGAATCATGAAGTCATGAAGTAGCATTTTTAAGGAAGAGAAAAAATCGAGATTGGAGAGATGAATCCGAGGTTAAGAGTATTTATTGCTCCTGAGGATCTGCTTGGTTGGACCCACATTGGACAGTTCACCTGTAACTATGGCTCTAGAAGATTTCACCCTCTTCTGGCTTTAGTGCATACTTAAACCCATGCGGCATACATTTATATCAACACATATACACATACAAAAAATAAGATAAAATCAATCTTATTAAAATGAAGGGTAATAAGCATTTGTGGCTGTGATCTGAGGTATGCTAGGATGGAGGTGGATGGCATCCATGACAAAGCTGTACTTGAAGTCACCAGCAAAAAATCACAGGGGGCAGGGTTTCATGTGTGATAGTTGCCTAGCCCAATGATGGTCAACCCTGAAGAGGAGAACTACATCATTCCATGCTGGCATTGTGCTCTCACGCATGTAAGAAGGAAGGTCATGCACAGGTGAGACCCATCCAAGAACCATTATCTAGACACTTGGTGACATCTAATTAGGTGGCCCTCATGCCACAAGTCTGATAATAGACAAACATGCTAGGCCACATGGATGGTAAATTATTACAAAACACCTATGACTGGATGGTTTGGACACAAGGAGCTCATCCATCCTGCTTTGGTTTTAAACAGATAGAGTTCCAGAGAGGTGCAGTTTGGAAGAGCATACAAGCCAACGCCACACCCAGATCACTCCCAAAAATCCTACTGCAGAGGGTGAAAAACAGCCCCAAATGGTGCAGCTAGTGGGTTTGAGCTAGTCACTGAATGAACCTCTTACAGATTCCAGTTGCCTCTTGTCATTGTTCCTGCAAACTTCCAACTTAGTTTTCAGGGAGTATATGAGAATTGAACCAATCCCTTTAAGGAAGTAAATAATTGGCAGCTGGATATAAAGAGAACCATACCAGCTATTCTATAAAACTAGTAAATCCCAGTTGCCTGGCTGAATCCTGGTAATATAAACTTGATGAGAGCTTGTCATGGGAAGACACTACCGTGATCTGATCTTCCTGGCCAGGCTTGGTCAAATGAGTGATGACTCTGATAAAGTGTGGCTCTAGATTTGCCAGCCTAGGTGTCACACTGAAGGGCACACATTCTCTGCTTATGGTGGCTGGGCATAGATTTAATTCATCAGTGATTCTCCACATGAGGCACCAACATGAATTAGTTTGAACTCATTCACCACAAACTCAAGAGATACCAGTAATGCACTGATATCTCATTAAGTAAAAGAAACTTGAAAGTGCTTTCCCTCGGTGTAATTAACCAGGAACAAGCCTGGGTTTGAATTTCTATTTCTCTCTCCAAGTCTTCTGTTATTCATGTTGTCTTATATGAGTTGGAACCTGAATGTCACTGAATGCTACCTTACAAATCTGCCCCTCAACCTGTGTCTGTGTGTCTATCCTTAACTTTTGCTAGGCATTAATTATACAGTACAGAAAGCATCACATGGGGGAAGGAATGAAGGACACTTTACGGAAATCTTTAACAGACTTTTACAAGGGATTAAGTCACTGGCTCAGAGACCCAGATAACAAAAAAGCAGCTACTATCAGGCAATATCCATATACTAAACTGAACATTTATTGTGAATATTTATTTATTCATTTTATAAATACTACATGTTTTTTTCAAATGACTATCATAACATACATACAAACACACATGCATTACTCTGGAATGGGGCATGAAAGGGTGAATAACGAGAGTGAGTGTACAGCTGTGCACAGCTAAGGTTGAAGGAGTCCACCTTCTCTCTACCATCTATTGCTATAATATGCTAGCCAGAAATTAAATACAATGTTAAAGGATTTAAAAACAGACCAGAAATGCAACCCTAATGTTACCTGTGGTTAGTTGAAATGACCGCATGAAACTCACAGGGAGAGAAAGAGCAGAGGCATCTTTAAGAGTATTTCATGGATAAAGAGAAACACAAATGTTAAAATAGTCTTTCAAGGGAAAAGGTACCATGATTCACAAAATAGGAAATAGTAAAAAAGCCTCAACAAGTTAGGACAATAAAAAATGGAAATTATTTAAGACCTCTTTTTTTCTCTAGTAAAAGACAACCTTTCTGGAAAATCAATATCAGACAGACCTCCAAAGTCTTCTGGGTAATCTACGATTTCAAAGAAAAAAAAAGTGGTGGAATCTATAAAGTAAAACTAAATAGAGGGCCAAGAAGGGCCCAAGAGGGATTTTTCTCAATTTACTTATCAAACCTTTGGTTTTTCGGGGATCGTTTCTGCTGACTTCCTTACTGTGGGCTCTGGGCACAGAACGCACGCAGGTCCTCTTCTACTCCATAGTCCAATAAGGGGACAGACCAAGGTCAGGGAGACAATGACGGCGACACCAGTGGGCAGCAAAGTGCTGCCAGAGGAAGATTTGCGAGCAGAAGGAATGGTCATGACTGCATTTCATAGAGTTCTCTGAGGTCACAGCGGAAAGCATGGAGAAGGAGAAATGAAAGATTCTGGTAGAGTCACCTTTCCAGTAAGTGGCAGTGAGCTCGGGTTATAAATTCAGAAAGAGTACAGGTGAATTTTCCCCAAGAAACTATGAAATTGGGATTTGAAAATTAAAGCTTAAGCGCAAGCAAGACTGGTCAAATGTCCTCCAACCAGGTGAACGTGTAGAGCCTTCAGCAGACACAAAGAACAGGTGGACATTCTGTCACAGAGTAGCATACCGTAAATCTCCCGGGAAGCTCCACAGCACACAGTGGGTACATATCTGTTGGGAGCTGGACTTAGTTTGGCCACTGGAAAACGGAGGAAGAAACTCAAAGCCATCTTACAAAGGGAGACAGAGCAGGCCTATGGAAGTGGAGACAGGGTGCAGAGGTGGTGAGTACAAAAAAGTCAGCAGGGACCATGTCCAGCTGTGGACCCAGACCCATGGGGGAGTTGGGAGGACACACGGGGACTCTGGGAGGACGGTGGTGTTCCTTGTGCATCCTACATCTCTCCTGGTTTTCATTCATAAACCAGAAATTAGGACAGAAGCCCCAGGAATGCAAAGACAGAGCGTTTGTTGTGGATTAGATATGAACATCCCCCTTGAAGTACTCATGTATGTGAACACTGGGCTCCCAGCTGGTTCATGCTGCTTTAGGTTGTGGAACCTGTAGAAGGTGGATCCTTGCTGGAGGAAGTGACTCACTAGGGGTGAAACTTAAAAAGGTTTTAGCCTGGCCACACATCCTGTCCATAGTCTACTCCCTGACTACAATGGGAACAGCCTCCACAGGCTCCTTCACACTGTCTTCCTCATCAGCATGGATCAACTCCACTCAAACCATAAGTCAAAATAAGCTGTTACTCCCTTATTATCTGTCAGGTATTTGGTTAGAGCAAGAAGAAAGGGGAGAACGGGAGGTTTGCAGGCAGGGAGCCTAGTGAGGAATTGCAGTGGGTGTCTAGTATTGATGATTGCTCTGGAAAAGATGAGGGTCATGAGAATCCAATGTAACTATTGTGTCACATGGTGCCATGGGGGATGTGTTTTCTAGGGTTTTGATTGTTTCTAAAAAGCATTTAACCAAGTCTTAGGACAGCCTGTTGCATAACGGATTCACCTTAATTCATGACACGTGTACATGACCTTACAGCTGCTTAAAGTTTGCATTGGGTTACTGTGTTGGGATAAAGTATTCTAATCTGCAGTAAAGAAGGACTCCCCACCTGACAGACCCCTCAGAAAAATAAAGAAAGGAAAGTTGCATCTGTGTGATCCCTAGATGAAGGACAGGTCATTTAGAAGGAAGAAGAGAGACAACACCCAAGTCTGGGAGCAGTTTCTGAAACGCAAAGCTGGGGGACCTGGTTTGAGAGAAACTCTTTACCAGAAGACAAACTGGGTAGCTTGGCCACAAAATTCAGCTGAACTAAAATATTAGTCTAGGCTCGGGTGGTGAGGGCAAGGAGTAAATCTCACCCATCTTGGGATGCTAAGGCTAGACCAAAGTACACAGATTGTAAGCAAAAATATAAACAGATAAGAGTTTTAAAAGATCAACAGAATAAAATGTGTAGTAGATGGGTGTATGACAGTAATGCCATTTAGGGAGGACTTGACTAGATTCAGACTTACAGGGGAGAGTTCCAACCCTGCGTTAGAACTTGAGTCCCACAGGTTTGTCATGGGAAACACCTGTTCAGCGCCAGCTGCCCAGCTGAGAGTGAGGCTCAACGCAAGATGAACCCTCTTCCAAGGGTCAGCTGCTTTCCATGAACAACCTGTGGCCAGTGGCCAGACTCTCAGAATGTCCTCAGGCTAATTATTCCTGAAATTAGCATTTAAACACTCGATACAAACTTGCAAAGTGAAGCTCTTTCTTCGACTCACAAAGCAAATGTAACATTTCCAGTAGAGTTCGAGATGTTCTTCTAGCAGGGAAAATTGCACAAACTGCAGGGAAAATGATTAATACTCATTATCAATCTCTGACAATGCTCTCGGATTTTGTCTCAATATTCAGTAAAATAAAATTGCTTGTTCTGCTCTTTCAGGCAGGCTGTTCTCTTCAACTCATTAATTTATCTCGGAAATTCCACTTTTCAAATTTAAAAGCCCATAATTAGGATGCTTAATATTGATGGGAAAAGTAAAATGCATACATTATCAGGAAAAATACAAACAGGCACCATTTTTTAAAAAGCAAATATGGTTCTCTAGCTTTTCTTTAATTACTATTTCACTTTATGTGTGTGGGTGTTTTGCTTGCATGTATGTATGTGCACCGTACGCATATGGTTGTCACTGAGACAGAAGAGAGTATCAAACCTACTGGACTTGGAGTTACAGATTGTGGGTGCTCTGCAAGAACCTGGGTTCTCTGCAAGAGCAGCTAGTGCTCTTAACTACTGATTCATCTCTCCAGCCCCTAGCTATTCTTCATGCATTTTTAATGTAAGCCCCAAATATTGTAAAATTTCCCCAAAGTTTTACTAGTCCTTAGTCTATTTCTGGATATTTTTCCTTTACAAATATCGATATGAAATAAGATTAATAACATAGCAGCCATATTAATATAGTCTTGTAGACTCAGAGGCATAAAGGAAGCTATAGAACGCAGCCTATGATCGTAGATACCTATGATCAGTTACCGCAATATGAATGAGCTGGTGTCACCACAGATAAATACCCAGAATAGAATTTTAACCTTTGATTCTGAGTGCAGATGAGCTGAGACTTGGAATATTCAGAATGGGAGAGTCTCATGATTGAGTTTTGTGTAATCTCTGATCATTTTCCACCTGACTCCGTGGTTAACTAGCTTTTCTGTGTGGTTTTCCGATTTCATTTCCTGTAAAGAAGGCTGATATGAGGAGATGGTAGGGAGCCTTAAAGGCTTAGAAGAAGCCAGTGAACAGTCAGTGAGGTAGCTCAGGGATGGGAAGTGAGCATGGGTGCATTTGTAGCTTCTCTTGGGCTGAGGGAAACATTAGAGAAAATGTCCCAAGTAGAAAGCTCAGCATGATATTCACAGGTCAGAAAGGATCTCCTTTCTGAGAGAGCACTTCTCAGAGACTTGCTATGATGTTCTGCCCTCTGTCATAAGATTCTGCAAATCTTTCATGTTAGCATGTCACAATGGCTTCCTAACAGGCCTCCAGTATTCTGGTTTGGATTAACAGTAGACCTTTTTACCTAGCTACTATGGCCATACATAGTGAACTCTGACCCGCATCATAACTGCTCAGTTTTCAGGGAAGCTGAGATGACTGAGTAAGAGGTGAAGTGCACACAGCACATTCTCAGACTGCTCAGTGTATAACCCAGGTGCTTGTGTATGACTCTGAACAAGCAGCTGAAGATTAGCAATGTGGCTGCCTGCTCAGCTGTATGTTGAGGATGACTTGTAAGAAACCACATTATACAACCATTAGGTTTAGTGTATCAATGACTGTGGCCTGGTGTTTTACACATATAACCAAAGGCAACAGGTCCCCTTTCCTTTACCTCATGACTTTTAGCAATGGGAATCCTTCTGTTTCTCCTTGTGTCTATCCAGAAAGGTACTGGCTGCCTTGCTTAATCTCAGATCTCTGTCATTTCAATCCCCAATGCTACAAAATGGCAGTTTGTAGAATTGTTTAGTTTCTTCCTGCCCCTCATCTTCCTTAATGCTCCACCTTGATGCTCCTGGTGGAGAGATCTTCTAACATGTCAACCTAATCAAGGTCAGCCTTGGCAGCTTAGTAACCTGTTTCAAACTGAAAAATGAAAAGACATAGTTTAGTAGTCAGGTGCTTCCAAACATATTTACAGCCCTAGGATAAATTCAGTAAAACTGCAAACAAAAGTTGAGAGAGAGAGAGAGAGAGAGAGAGAGAGACAGAGACAGAGAGAGAGAGAGAGAACAAAAAGAGACACATCATTTTACCTCACACTCTCTTCCTCAGTTGTGCCTTTTTTCTTTTTCTGAGACAATCACATTCACCTCCCTACAGCTCTGAGTGCTGGGATCGCAGGCAGATACCCACATGTCCTCTAAACACTTCTTTAAAGCAGAGATTTTGCAGTTGATAACAAAGTGATGATCGAATTTCCTGTATTTTGCTAGGTTTTGTCAAAAATAAAAGCAAATATAAGAATAAGCATTTTTCTAATACTTGCAAAATCAGAATTACTACCTTTATTAATAACAGTTTTATTATAAAACTATTCAAGTACCATATCCCACAGAAGAAAAAATCTCTCACTCCTGATGAGATATCTTTCATTCATATTTTTAAAACAATTCTTTAAAGTGTGTTTAGTTTTACAGGTGCTTCTCTGCCCATGTGATAGTAGCCACAGGGACTGCTGTGGACTCAGAGAATGAGAAAGACGGCAGCTGCACGTAGGTCAGGAGCATGTGAACACGTGGAACTCTCAGAAAGAGGAAAGCACAGTTTCCAGACCTAACATCTTGTGATGCTGTGGGCCTTACTTTTATATCACTTAACTGGAAAGAGAAACCACTAACTTCTACTACTCTGGAGAGAAGCCAAACAAGAAACACTCCACCACAACAATAAATGCTTTTTAAGCCACAAAAGATGCTGGACACTTTTAAAACACCCCTGAGTGAAAACTAGATCCCAGCTAAACAGGAATGGGCTGCAGAAGTGTCTCTAGCTTAGCTCTCCATGAGGTTGCACAAGGTGGAAAGACAGAACTTCAATTTCTCGACTGGAAATCACTGTTTCAAAAATAAGTTCAAAGTGCCAATAAAGGGAAACCTTTAAAGTGGGGAAAAGTGGAAATTGCATTTTCTCAGTGCCAGGATGAAATAGTTCATAATTTTAATTTTTCATTTTGTGACAAAAATCAGTTTCAGTGAAAGGCAATAAAGGTGGCCACACAGACTGTTGTAATGGAGGACGTAACACTGACGAGCAGTTGGGGAAAGTTATCAAAAGTTGTCAATCAGGAAGTGAATCTGACAGTTTTCCTTTTTCAGTGAGGAGGGTGGAACATCAGGAGCCCTGCAGAGAACCAGGCTTGAGGGCAAAGCCTGGTGGGATTCCTAGAGCCGGTGAACTCCAAAATAGGAGCGCTCAGTTCTTTAACACTACTTTTTCTGAAGAAATGAGTAGATATAAGGGGAGAGGCCATAGCTTTCTTCTTTTTCAATTTAAGAAGTGCATGGTGGCCGGGCGGTGGTGGCACATGCCTGTAATCCCAGCACTCTGGGAGGCAGAGGCAGGTGGATTTCTGAGTTCAAGGCCAGCCTGGTCTACAGAGTGAGTTCCAGGATAGCCAGGAACACACAGAGAAACCCTGTCTTGAAAAAAACCAAATCCAAAAAAACCAGAAGAAGAAGAAGAAGAAGAAGAAGAAGAAGAAGAAGAAGAAGAAGAAGAAGAAGAAGAAGAAGAAGAAGACGTGCACGGAGTTCGCACATACACACAAGTGTTTATGGATTGCAGAAACCCACAGACATCCTGTCAGGGCTCTTGTGCTAAGATCACAGGAAAACCAAGAAACACAGTAAGACACTTTCTGCTCACAGGGTTTATTCTATGCACAAAAATTGTATTGCTTAGGTTCCACTATTTTAATTTCATAAAATTAATTGTCAGCTGTGAGCTCTATGAGCTGCAAGAATGACCAGTCTGGGAAGACATGTCTACAGGTGGAACAGTGGCTTGAATGTCAAAGGAGTAATCAACCACTCTATGATTGCAGTCAGCACAGTTCACAGGCTAGAACCCATGCCTGACACTCTTGCTAGGGCAAAAATCCTACATCTAGGCAGGTTGAAAAAATGAGGGGACAACTTCATTCACCAATTTTTTTCTTTAATTTGATATGGATTTTATCATATGAATAAAATACAAGTTTATTCAATATTTTTGAATAGCTGTTGTTTCGCATATCGCAATATACATTGAAGACCATATCAGCAGGGGGCACACACAGTTTCTTTCTATGTTCAGAGTCTAATGGGAGAACATAAAAGAGGAGATAGTGAACCCTGCAGGTGTGCTCAAAGGCAGATAGATATATGCTGCAAAGAAGTAGGAGGAAGGATATTTACAAGAAAAATTACAAATAAGACAGGATGAAGAAGAGTAGGATTTATTGAAAGAAAAAAGTATTGAATGAAGAAATGGGAGACTGAGAATTTTATTGCCGTGACATATAAAGGAAAACAACTGTGCAGAATTGAGACCAGTGTATATGGAAGAAGCTAGACGTTTAGAGAATGACATGTAAGAATGGTAAGCAGTGGGGCTGGAGAGATGGCTCAGTGGTTAGGAGCACTGACTGCTGTTCCAAAGGTCCTGAGTTCAAATCCCAGCAACCACATGGTGGTTCACAACCATCTGTAATGAGGTCTGATGCTCTCTTCTGGTGTGTGTGAAGATAGCTACAGTGTGCTTATATATAATAATAAATAAATCTTTAAAAAAAGTGTTCTTAAAAAAAGAGAAAAGAAAATTAAGCAGTGCAAAGACACTGCATACTAGCCTCTTACTCCAAGGCCATTGGGGACAGAAGGGTTTGCATCTGTCGGATTCTAATAGGTGCATTACACAATGGCAACTGGGAACCAACGTGTAACTGGAAAGCAGTCCTTCTGCTCTGAATGGGAGATATGGTTGTCTGGATGAGAATGGCCTCCATTGTCTCATATATTTGAATACTTGGTCCCAAGTTGCTAGAACTGTTTGGGAAGAATTAGGAGGTGTGGTTTCGTCAGAGGAGATGTGTTGCCAGGATGGCTTTACGGCTGTTGCCAGGATGGCTTTACGGCTCAAAAGGCTTTGCATTGCCAGCTAGCTCTCACTTGCTTCTGCCTCTTGTTTGTGGATCAGATGTAAGCGCTCAGTTACTGCCCCAGCACCATGCCTGCCTCCCTGCCCACTGGCTCACTGCCACGATTATCATGGATATAACCCTCTAAAACTGTAAGACCTAAGTAAACTCGGTTTTTCTGTAAGTTCCCTTAGCCTTAGTGTGTCCCTTCACAGCAGTATAAAAATAACTAAGATGAGAACTGGGCCAGTTAAGTATGATGGGCACAGGAGCTGATGAGTCCATAGGAAAGGAATCAGATTTAGGAAATTATGAGCACTCCATGATCGGCTGAACCAGGTTTTGCTTTAGTTGGTGAAGTCGTAGGCACAGTTTGAAGTCTCTACTGCATGCATCCTTGTGTCCTGAGGCCTGGAAAATACAGTACATCATGTTTGCTTATTTTCTGTCCTTGTTACCAAAGTTCTTTGCTTTCAATAGAGGTAGGAACACGAGTTGACTATTTGTTCTTACTCCTGACCTTGCAGGTCCTCTTTCTCCTTTCTTTTAGCTTCACCTTTGTTAGCTCCTAGATGTCATCTCTTGTCAGCTTCAAACTTCTCATTTAAAACTTTAGTCACTATATTTTAAATTTTCAAACAATCTCTTCCTTATTTTACAGCTCACTAGTCCTTATGATGTAATTAAAATTTTTTCTTTTGTTTTCCTGAGAAGATCAGTCTGATGGGATTAGTTGTTTCCTCTTCTTCACCTAATATTGAATTTGTCCTCATTTTCTCTTGTAAATTTTCTTTGGTCTTAATAATTGTAAGGTGAAATATTGCTCCAGATATCCTGTGAGATATGATTTTTATGATCAATTAAAACACTAAACATTATGATAGTTGCTTAGTCTCTGTTGGCAGACCTAAGTTTTGTGTCTTTTCAGAAAGCTGAGTGGGATTCACAGTGAAGATGCTAGCAAGGTCAGGCTTTTTTCTGGATGGTTGGCAAATGGTTTCCCTATGTGCTTTGTTCCTTGAGGTTCACTCTTAGGGTCTTTGATGTTCCTACAAGCTGTGGGCTGTATTTTACTCTAAGTCTTCTTGGTCTTATTTTCATGATTTATAAATGTAGAAAACTGTGCTTGTAAATTAATGCATAGCAAAATGACTTGTTATTGCCCACATATTTCTAATGAAAAAAGCCTAAGTATTAAAAGATGACATTTGAAGAAGTTTAATTTTTGCAACTTCAAAGCCAGATAACTGTGGGTTACTTAGGTTTTCATTGAAGACCTTTAGGGCAGCCGAACTTATTCTGCTGAAATTTCACATGATTTAGTAAACAACTAAATACCATGTCACTGAAGAAACTTTTTGTGTAATTAACCATGGCCTCTATGGAAACCAGTAAGCCTATAAATATGGAAGAGGAAGATACTTATTAAATGAAGAGCTATTATATCCTCAGACATTATTCTTTTAAAATCTGACAGTGCTCAGTTTAAAGGAGCCACAGGATTCAGACAGATCTAAACTGATGGGTGGATTTCTGTGCAGTTTAAACTTGGATGGAAGACACCTTTATCTCTGTAAGAGGTGTGGTTGTGAGGAGCTGGAGCTGTGCTTCTGTTCTAAACTGTTTTCTCCATTCTTCATTCAGGGTCCAGACAATGCTCCTTCCTGCAACATTAATACAAACAGTACTGATGGCAGAGATGGGCAGGCAGGCAGGTAGATCATTTCTTAGGAAAAAGACACAGCAATCCTCGCTCAGGATATTTGGCCAGCTTGGAGATGTCTTCTTATCAGATTAATGCCTTTGTCTCTGTAGCCACATTTTCTGATTTCTCCCTAGATTTTTTCCACTTATGAGTGTTTTTCACTAAGCACAAAGGATATTACCATGCTTAGTGACTGAGTGACTGATGTTTATATCTGACAGTAAAAAAAAAGAAGTCCAGGACTTCCTTCTTACCTGTCATTATTTCCATTGCATAAATTTTGTATCTGGAGAGCAACCTTTCTCCTTTATATTTGACAGAATAAGATATGTGGAGATGCTTGAATTCAAAGAACCGCTGGTAGGGGGGAAGTCCACTTATTCTGCAATATTGTAGAGGAGAACTCACAACACTTGAAGTATCAAGACTTAGAAGCTAAAACTCAAGCACAATGTCTGCATAGCAGCTTGCCCAGAACCCCTGCTTCCAAGCAGGATGTGGGACTGACACCTGAAATGGCAGAGATGATCTTTAGGAGTACGCTGCCTGTAAAGATGGATGAGAAGAAGAAGGATCCTCATCTCTGTAAAACTTGAGACAGTCATAATAACAGAAAGAAGTCACTCCAGTCTCATTAAGCATGAGGAAGAAGTGGGAGCCACATGCTCACAAAACTAAGTGCTTCAATGAGGAACTTGCTCTGTGAGGAACTGTGGCACAGTCAGAGCTGTGGTTCACAAAATGGTCATATAAACATGACCCACTGTCTTGGTCATGTTCCAACCTCCTTCCAGTTCAGTAACCTTTATGTGCACTTGAATGTGATGCTTGGGTTTGCCTCTCCTGCCCTCATGCCTACAGTAAGCCTTTTCATCCTTTGAGTTCTTTTGCATTAAATGCCAGCTAATAAACTTTGCCCTTTCTTGTCAGTATGTGGAGCTCAATAGCTTCAAGAGTTTCTTCAGGATTTTGGTAAAAGTAGAATAATAATGACAATGACCTTTGGTGAAAGGGAACAGGAATATGTCTGGTCATAATTCCAATGGTCCAGAATCCCAGTGAAGATAAGATGAAAGTCAGATATGCTGAGTGTTGTATTAGGAACAGCTCTGACCAAGTCTGTCTTTTCTTCCCTTTTCTGCATAATGAGAAAACATTCTGTCCAGGAAATATGCTGATTACTGCATTGTTGACTACTGCACTGTTAACTACTACATTGTTGCCTAGTGCACTGACTAGTGCATTGATGCCTATTGCACAGTTGACTGCTACACTATTGACTGCTTCACCCTTGACAGCTGCACTATTGACTGCTGCACTGCTGCACTGCTGACTGCTGCACTGCTGTACTGCTGACTGCTGCACTATTGACTACTGCATTGTTGCCTATTGTGCTCTTGTCTACTGCAATGTTGACCGCTGCATTGGTGACTGCTGCACTGTTGACTATTGTATTTTTGTCTACTGCACTGTTGACTACTGCTTTGGTGACTGCTGAACTGTTGACCATTGTATTGTTGACTACTGAATTGTTTCCTCATTTGTAAGTATCATAGAGGATCTGCAAAGCTTTATATACAAAAGCAAAATGAAGGAGATAGGTATACATTATTTGGGAGTTAGCAAGTTAGTTACACAGATAGGCACATTTGTAAGAGTACTTTGTGGTTTCTAAGCTTATTTATACACAGGTGATGAGGCTAGTGGTTTATAGACGAAGTGGGTTAAATTGAACTATAAGTCAAAAATAGGAATTAAAATCACTGGCAGATTTGAATGGGTTGCCAATCATGAATGTCCATTCATTGTTAACTTGATGGTACCAAGAATCACCTGGGAAGAAATTATCAATAAGGGATGTCTATATCAGGGTGGCCTGTGAATGTTTATGTGGGAGATTGCCTTGACTGTCTAAAGTGATGATGCTTTCAAACCAGTCTCAAAGCTGGAGGTAGCATTACCTTGTTGGGACCCTTGGTTGTGTGAGACTAGGAAAAAATCCTAAGCACTAGGCACACATGCATTTATTCTCCCTCTTTGCTGGCTGTGCATGTGACCAGCTGCTTCAAGTTCCTATTCACTACAATGATGGACTGTAACCTGGTCTTGCAGACTAAAATAAACATCTTATATCCTATTTGCTTTTATTAGGCTGTTTTATAATAGCAACAAAAATGAAATTAAAACTGTGGTCCAAGGTCTAAGTAGAAAGTCTGCAGATGAATGGATGAATGCTGGCTTGATGTGACCCTTGCCCAAGCATGCCATATTTTTCTAGTACAAAAAAACATTGAAGATAATTTCTTGGTCAATGGATATTTAATACTCAAGGCTGGTTTTTAGGAGAGACTTTAAGAGAGTCGGTAAACATATCACGGCTATGAAATTGCCCCAGTGCATTTACAAATTTCTCTCTGAAAAAGTGTTCCAGGTTTTGCCTTAGTCACCAATTGTGAGGCTGCTGCTTTCACCTGTAGTCTGTTGTGGCTCACAGCAATGGAGAGGCAAATATCGTGGTTAGGAGAGTGGGCAGTGATGCTTCACAAATAGACTTATAGGCATGAAAACACTCCACCAGGAAATGAGTGGCTAAACAGAACTTCCACATAAAATTTATCATGATAAAAGTATGACAATTTAAAATAGGAGTTACATTTAATTTTGAAAGTATAATAGTGTCAATAGTTTTTCAATCAGCTTTTGCCTAGATACAGACACTGTCTCTGTGCCAAATTTAGGTTTGTTGTTGCTGCTGCTGCGGTTGTTTTTGTTGCTGTCGTGTTGTTGCTGTTCCATTTGATGACCATCATGGCCAAAACCAACCTGAGAAGGAAAAGGTTTGTTTCATCTTATAATTCTAACATCTTACAATCCATCATTGACGGAAGTCAGGGCATGAACTCAAGGCAAGAACCTGGACGCAGGAACTGAAGCAGAGGCTGTACAGGAGTTGTGCTTACTGCCTTGCTCAGCCTGCTTTATTATACAACTCAGTACCAGATGCCCAGGCATGGCACCATCCACAATGTCCTGGGCCCTCCTCTGTCAATCACTAATCAAGAAGATGCCCCATCATCTTGCCTACAGGGGGCAGTTTCTCAACTGAGGTTTCCTCTTCCTGATGACCTGAGTTTGTGTAAGTTTGACAAAAAGTAAACCCAGGTTACACAGCATGGTCTCGTGACCATGGTTGCAGCTGCAGTGCTGTGGTGGATACATCAAGCTTCAGCTTATTCATTTACATCGTTTAATTATAAAAGGCAGTGGACTCAGGCCTGTGGGTTTGCAAATCACCTCCCTGTCAGAATCCATCACTGATATGTTAGGACGAAATGTCCCAACAGGTTCATACTGTGAACACCTGGTCCTTGCTGGTGGCTGTGGAATCTTTGTGGGGTGGTTAGCTGTCAGAAGCTTTTGCAGGTTAGACTCACTGAAATCCCAGCCTGAAATCCCAACATCCTGGTCTGGCTGCCCACCTGGAATTCAGCACCACGGACAGAGCCACCGGCCTTCTCCGTGGTTGCTCTAAATATCCTTCTGAAAGGGAGCACCAAATAAATCCTCCCTCTTGTTCACAGAGAAGAAGAAAGGGACTAATACCGATATACAAGTAAACGGTATTATTAATGTCACCAGTATTTAAAACCTACTGATTGATACTTTTAATACGCACTGATCACACCCCAGCATTCGAAAGAATTACCACAGCTTTGGGGCCAGCCTTGACTAGGCAGTAAAGCGTTGTCTCAATAAAAACCAGAAACAAAACTATGCGTTCAAATAAAATCTAAAGAAAAAGAAAAAGCGATTTTCTTCTACTATTTTTGCTCTTGTTGCAATGTGAGGGCAACTGGAGGTCTAAGTGCCTCTCTTGGGGTGTAGGAGAATATGTAACTCTGACTGAAGACTACCACCAGGCTGTTGTTGATTGTAAGGACTTGGCCCGGAATAATAGGCAGAAGACAGAATACAAGTCATGACTTCCCTGAAGTGTGTCATTTTATTTCATACACCATGGTCCCCTTCAGTGAAATGTTCACCATGATGGTGCATACTGAGTGACTTTATTTAGTTCTTATCACTCAATATTCAGAGAAAAACTTCACTAAGAGCTCCCCAGACTCCCTCAGCATTTATTTTCCAGGGGTGAGCCTGTGCTCATAATCCCTTAATGTCTTCAGTGCATTAGTGGAATAGTAATATCGGTGAGAAGTCATGGGTAGCAGCATCCGCTCATGGGGTTGATAGTCCCCCATCCTCCCAGCAATCAGCATTCTTGTCAGCTCTGCCTCCTTGCCTCTGCCTCTCTCTGCCCTATGCATATCTTACTGGTCTATTGTCTCACTCAACACCGCCTCTGTTAATTAGATTTTTCTCCTGATATTAAGTGTAGTTATTATTCAGGTTTCTTAGGGAGCAGTGGGCCAGGAACAAGAAAATAAATGTTGCAGACCTGAGCTCCACTTGTGACATTTATGGTGAAAGTCACCGCTAGCTATAAAAATGTAAATAAATAAGAACCTCTATGTATCCTTTGTGTATTTTGAAGATGACTGTCAACACCCATTGAAAGAAGATGCACCTGACATCCTGAACACCTTGAGTTCTTAAGAGTGTAGTGTGGGTTCTGTCTGTGGGTTTTTAGCAATTACATTTCCTCTCAGAGTTCTGCCTCCCACTGATTTATTGATGACCTGAAACTGGAGCTACAGACAGTTGTGAACCATCAGACCTGAGTGCTTGGAACTGAAGATGGATCCTCTGCAGAACCAGCAATTGCTCATAAATGCTGAGCTATCTCTCCAGACCCACAATGCATTTCAAAAAAAGGACTAATTATAAAATTAGAAAACAATTTAGCACTTGCTTACTAAAATTCTATGAAACTTTGTCCATGCAAGTATCTGAGTTTATTACTTAGAAATGTAAAGGAAAATCCTCCCACTCAGCTTACAGGTACCAGGAGCTGTGTTTTATAGTTGACCTTTCTCTTAATCCAGTTGTTTAAGAACAAAGAAAACCTTGTCGAAGTAGACAGATAAATGGCCACTAATCCTGCCCTCCAAGGAAAGGCCAGTAAGTAAGTAATAAATAAAAGAGGGACAGTGGGAAAAGAGATCACTTGTTAAGGGTTAGCAGAAATGAAAACATGGGGTGATGTAGAATACAAGAGAGCTGTGGCTCTTAGGATCCTGGGAAATCTCATTTAAACAACTAGGATGGCTGGAATTTGACAACAGCGATTGCACCTCACTGAGAAGGCAGCAGGTACTTCAGATGTGTGCAAGCAGGTAGAGCGCCCTCTACAGGTTCAGCTTGGTAAGAAAAGAAAGAAACCTGGGAGGACCAGAGAGAAGGGAGTGAGAAAAGAGGAGGGGGAAGAGAAGCACTGGGCAGAGAAGGTGAGAGGGGATGGAAGCAGTGAAGAGAGAAGAGGAGAGGAAGAGGGAGAGAGAGAGGGAGAGGAAGAGAGAGAGGGAGAGGAAGAGAGAGGGGGAGAAAGGGAGGAAGAGAGAGAGGGAAAGGGGGAGGGGAAGGGAGAGAGAAAGAGGCAGAAGGGAAGGGGAGAGGGAGAAGGGGAGGGGGACGGGGAGAGGGAGAGAGAGAGAGGGAGAGACAGGAAGAGGGAGAAGGAGGGGGAGAGGGAGAGAGAGAGAAAGAGAGAGAGAGAGTAGGGGAGGAGAGGGTAGACCAGAGGTAGCCCATAGCTTGTCTCCACAGTCCTTTTCTTGAAATATATTTGAGGTGTGTGTCTGCGTGTGACCAGGTCTGTGTGTGCTCTGCAAATGCTCACACAATTTCTTTGTTATTTTTGCTCTGGAAGGCAAGTTAGTTCTAAGAGGCTCACCCTCATCCAATACATTTTAAATTGCTTTGAGCATGGGTTTCAGGTTTATCATTCCTCTGTTTATTTGGTGTCTGGAGATACCAACCAGGTCTCATTCTCTGTGCTAACCTCTTTCTTTATTTCCTTCCTTCTTTCTTTCTTTCTTTCTTTCTTTCTTTCTTGCTTGCTTGCTTGCTTGCTTGCTTGCTTTCTCAGCGATATAGGAATTCTCAGATCTTGGCTATGTTTCCACCCTCTCGAGGCATACTGATGCTCACATTGCTACTTCATGCCACTGCTTAGAGCTTAGCTAGGTAAAGTTCAAGACAAAGACACACACGGCTAGGTGAGGGCTCAGTTGGTAAAGGTACTTGCTTCTAAGCCCAAGACCTCATTTTGATTCACCAAAATTCACATGATCAAAGGAAATAATAGAATTCTGGGAGCTGTCCTCCTCCACATCTCTCTCTCTCTCTCTCTCTCTCTCTCTCTCTCTCTCTCTCTCTCTCTCTCTCTCCAATTTCTGCAACACCTCTAAGACTTTGAGCTGTCTCTTTGACTGCTCTGTCAGCTGAATGTTTGCAAATCCCCTTCAGGTTTTTCTAGCTGTTCTTAGCTGGAATACTGCTGTGACCAACTCAGACACTCCCATCATGGGGATTTTTCCTTCTTTGTCACTTGTATACTTGTTTATTTCACTATGAAAAATATATGCCAATATGGTAGGTAATTATAGACTCTAAGAAGAATAGGCAAAACAATGTGAAAAATCACAGACTGTAATGCAACAAGCTGATAGGTAACAATCACACTCAAGCAGGCAGTCATAATAAAGTAGCCTGTAATGATATCCTAGCATGCCATCCCATATTAGAACTCGTGTTCAGAAACATGAGATCAAAATGGAAAGAAGTGGGCTGGGAATGCAGCTCAGTGAGGGAACATGGGGTGGGGGACTTACATAGATACCCCAGGCTCTAATGATCAAACAGCGTCCACTGAGTTCCCTAATAGTAATTAATAGCATCAAAAACAAAGAGCACGGCCTGCCTGTTTTGTTTAGCTTGAGACAAGTTGTCATGTTCCAGCAGTGGCTGACCTGGAAATCACCAGGCTGGCCTTGAACTCATAGAAATCCATCTGCCTCTGCCTCTCTGCCTCTCTATGCCTCCAAGTTCTAATGTTAAACACATGCAAGCACTACATCCAACAAGCAAGAGGGTTTTACTTTTCCTATTTTTAAAAAAGATTTCTATAGCACTCTTAATTTGTCTGTGTTTGGAGAGCACACCATGTTTCTGATTACATTTAATAATGTTAATATCTATCTGCACTTACTACCAGATTGAAAGCCCTCATCTTGCATGTATTTCAATTTTCATTCTTTAAGTCTTCGCATTCTGGGTACTCAGTAGTGGTCTGCTTTGGCTTATGAGTTAGTAAATAAACGGATGACCAGATAACTGTTTGTGTGATAAAGGGAGGGAGGCTGGCTGAAGGACTAACTAAAATCTTCAGGAACGGAATGGAAATACCTTCAAAGGCCAGGTTAAATTCTAGAGACATCTGCAGAAGGGGAAGATTGCAGAAAAATGAGGGATCATGCAGGGTTGGTTGGCTTCACCCAAATTCGAATCCCAGCCCTGCCTTCTGTCATATTTTCATCTGATCTATGGGAAAGGGTGTGATTTCAATGTCCCTAGCACAGAGGTGAATGTTGGTGGCTATAGGTAATTATTCCTCCAGCTTTACCGGATTTATTGAAACAAATTAGCATTTGAACAGCTAATCTCTTCCTCATTAAGACCGTACTTCAGCAGATACATTTTTAATACAGCCAGTAGAAGATAAACCCTTACGAAAGCCAGACCTTTCAAGGAGCTGTTCAGTAAGTAAATCACCTGTTTTCCATTTCCTTTAGAAGGAAGACTTTAATATATTATTCTGAGATCCATTGCTAAGCAAATAGCAATTGTGAATAGCTTAAAAATATTTCAGTCAACAGGTAAAACTGAATATATATATATATCAAGACCAACCAAATGCAACTCCTTTACAGATAGCCTGACATAGGACAAAGTCCTTGGGAGGTCTGCTCACTTCTTTCCATTCAGTAGAATGTAAATATCGGTATGAATCGTCGATCCTAATTGTCTCTATGAGCTCAATTAAGGCAGCTAGTCCTGTGAGTGACAGCTCACCTTGTTCAGTGAAGCAAGCATACCTGACTGAAATGTAGGCCTGGGGCTAAGTGTCCACACTGTCTCTATTCTGTACTGTAGGCTTCTCAGATCAGTTGTGAGTCCCACTGTCTCGTCGGCAGGAGACAGGAGAGCAGAGCTGTGGCATGCAGACTGGTGGGAGCTGGAATTTTGTCTGCTGTATTTTTGACTATTTAATATCATAACTTTGGGCCCTTTCCAGATACTGGGTAAGACTCCAGCCACTGACAAGAGACTTTATCCCAGCAAGACTGTAGTCCTGCACAGCTTTTGGAAGCTTCTGGGGCCATTGTATGCAGGCTGTCCTAGCCTTACTTCTGTTGCTATGACAACCCTGGCAAAACAAATTTAGGGCAGAAAGGGTTTATACAACTTATAATTCAATGTAATGGCCCCTTATTTCAAGGAAGTCAAGCCAGTAGTAACATGAACAGCTAGTATGAACAGCTAGTAACATAGTAACTCAGGGAAGAACAAACCCATGCATGGTTACCAATGCCCTGGACCTCTCTAAGCTTACATAGGCACCAGTCCCAGGGAAGGGATCTAGGCTCCATCTTCTAGCATCAGTTAGCATAATCAAGACTGCCTCCCATAGACACACCCAAAGAATGAGCTTATCTAGACAGCCCCACATTTAGACTTTTCTGAATGTTTCTAGATTATGTCAGGTTGACAATTAAGACAAACTGTGGCCAGAACAAAGATATAAAACCCTTCCTTTGGAAGTAGCAAGTCCCTTGATGGCATGAATGTCCCCATTGTCCCTGTGTTCTGGGTAAACTGGGTCATCCCTGTGCCTTCAGAATAAAAACAGGCAGGGTTTAGAGGCCTTGATGGGGACGGCAGCCTTTCTTTCCCTCACAGGGACAAAAGCCCCATTCTGGAATGAACATTTCCTTCACATAACTGAAGCTTCTCAGGTAGGTGGAAGCCCTTTATCCTGAATTCCTGCTCATGCATTTCATAGGTACCTATGCACACTAGACACACACACACCCACACCCACACACACACACATACACACTCATAAACACACACACACACATACACACTCATAAACACACACACACACACACACACACACACACACACCTACCAATACCTCCAGTAGCATATCCCCAAATCACTTCTCTGGAGTGTTTCTCAACAAACAGTATTTTAGTCTAATATTAACATTAGTCTGTTTGACTTACCCATGACACTTCCGTATTTTAGACTGAGTTTTAAGGCTTATATCCCATAAATAGTCAGATATAAAACCTCTTGACTTCAAATGCAAGCAAATACCATAATTATGCTATTACACTGATTGACTATTAACTCAAAACACAATGTCTAATCTGAAGAAGAATTGTCTTCCAGGGTTCTGCAAATAAGTTGTTGTACAGTCCGTGAGCTGGCTCAGCAGGTAAACACACTTTGCCGCCAAGCTGGAGGAGCTGAGTTCTTTCGCTGGGGCACCTGTAGGGAAAGGATAGAATCCGCGCCCACACAGGAGCCTTGGTGTTCACATACCCTAAAGTAAATAAAAGGTTGGAAAAGTAAGTTGCTTTTACAAATGTAAATTCCACATTTCTAAATCCTCCATGAGCTCCCAGTTCTAAGAACCATTCTCCAGAGCCTCCTGGGAAATGACTGAGTCTAGGGGTTAGGCTAAGGACCTACAAAACGAGTCTGAAACATGTTCCTTTGTAAAGCTTTATCTTGTGTATAGTTTCAGAATCGTATACGTGCATATAATGCATTTTAATAAGTTCTACCCCTTTCTCCATGGGCTCCAGCCCATCCTCTTAACCTATCTCTTACCCTACCTCTTACCCTACCTCATTTTCTTCCCAACTTCATGTGCTATTCTTTAAACCCACTAAATCCAGTTAGTACTGCCCATAAGTTCATAGGTGTGACAACATCTTCTGTAGGAAGGGCAGCCTCTCTGGGCTGAATCCCTGAAGAAGGCCAGAAGCCTCCTCCAGCTCCCATCCACTGCTATCTCCTCAGCTAGGGGTGGATTCTGAGCCCCTCCTACTCCACTCTGGGGTTTGTCTGTTCTGTTCTTGTGAAGGTGCTGTGCATGCAGTTCCAGTGCTGTGAAGTCATGTCATGTCTGGCAAATACTGTTTCACTGTAGATGTCCACCATCTCTGTCCCTTACACTCTTACTGCTACTGCTCTGAACCCCAGTCTTGGGAGAGAGGCTGTGAAATAGCTATCTTACGAAACTTCCTACAGATATTAGTGTCAAAAAAAAGCCAAACAAACCCCAACCTAATAACTTAGGAAATTTTCAGAGGCAAAAGCTAAGACAATTAGCAATAAAAGTAATAGTAGTTATGTTTAAAATAGTAATATAATAGAGCGATAAAGATAACAGTCATTACATTATAAGTTATAAAACAGTGACAAAGTCACAGGATGCTGGGATGCGATTGAATCATTGAGAAAATCAGCAAGCAGGGAGGGGTGACCCCTTCCTAGATGCATCTGTGTGTCCCCAGGTGGAACAGGACGGTGGCATTGCTGGCTAGCCTTAGGGGACGAGTGGTAACTTCCTCATGGGGCACCCAGCACACCACAGTCCAGGTATGGCCATGCCACCTACACTCTGGGAGAAGTGCACTAGCAAAGACCTAATAAAGTCACTATTGCCCCTACAGTGCACTTGCTGAGTGTCCAGGGAGGCATGTGGGGGAAGCCCAAATAGCATAATCTATACAATAGCTGGTAATTACAGGTGTCAGGCTCTTGGCAGATGAAGGCAGATTGAAGCCATGAGAGACAGAAGGACAATGACCCTAATTGCTATATAGAGTGTAGTGTGTCCCAGATTGTCCTGAGAGCAGAGACCAGATGGTAGAGAAATAATGGCTGAAAGAGAATTCACCCTAGCCAGTTCTCTCTCTCTCTCTCTCTCTCTCTCTCTCTCTCTCTCTCTCTCTCTCTCTCTCTCTCTCTCTCTCTGTCTCTCTCTCTCTCTCTCCCTCCCTCCCTCCCACTCCCTCCCTCTCTCCTCCTCCTTTCCCTTCTCTCTCTCCCCCCTCTCTTTTCCTCTCTCTCGCTCCCTTCTTCCCTCTCTGATTTTTAGGCATTAAGTTATATAGCCCAGGCTGGCCTTGAACTGATGGCCTTGCCTCCGTGTTCTGAGTGCTATAATTATAAATGTGAACCACCATGCCTGGCCTAAGACATTCTTAATATTATTCCAGCAGTGAAAAGCGCCTTGCCTTGATGATAGCAATTGAGCTTTATAAGTTGTCATCATTAGAATTCGTTTAAATACTATATAAGAAATAATATATGCAAAATCTTGGTGCTACTTACATGAATTCTTTCATATTTAAAATTGCTTCACAAGAATTACAATAAATATGTATGTACATGTTTCTTTATTTATTTTAGCCAAAATCTGATTTATTAAATTTTCCCAAGTTTCAGCATATAAATATAGAAACAATTTTGACCACAGTTCAGGACATATTAGGATGTCTAACAGGTGGCTTTTACAGTAAAGCATAACTCCTAGCAAGCTATAGAAATCCCTCACAGAATCAGACAATGTGTTCACCCCACAGATCTGTGAAGACCTAAGCAAATATGTCTGCTCTCTTATTTTAGTTACTATGTACGTGTCTGGGTTTATTCGACAATAATTCATTAAGTCTGTTCCATGCTTCCATCTGTTAAACTCTTCAAAAACCATTATTAACCACACAGAAAATAAACCCAACTTTCAAAGAGAAGAAATTCTGTGAAAAGTCAGGTCAGTTTGACGTAATTTTGAAGGGCAGCTGTCGAGCTAGACTGCCCTTGAATGTTTGATGGTCACTTTGGCGGTCATTGCCTTCCTCTAGAGGTACTGAGGCTTTTTTTTTTTTTTTTTGGTTTTTTGGATTTGGGTTTTTGAGACAGGGTTTCTCTGTATAGCCCTGGCTGTCCTGGAACTCACTCTGTAGGCCAGGCTGGCCTCGAACTCAGAAATCTGCCTGCCTCTGCCTCCCAGAGTGCTGGGATTACAGGTGTGCGCCACCACTGCCGGTACTGAGACCATTTAACTCTTCTTTCGAATGGTATTTTCTGAAATCTGTGCTGTATGGGAATGACTGGCAGCCTTCTTGGACACAAAAGAAAGCCGGGATTTTGCTTTAGTACTCTGAGGCCAGACGTCCTCCTCCTCAAGTTCTGTAGGTAGAAGTCTTCTCAGAGATGTGCCTCACTAGGAGACTCGGATGCATGGGGTTCAAGATCCCCCATCTTAATACAGGAGAGCAGCGGAAATGCTTTATCTTTCCATCCTCAAGGTCCTCATTAAAGCACCCAGAAAAGATACATTTCATGCCTCATGTGTCGTCAGTACTGGGACAGACAGCACGCTGAAAAGGCTATGGAAAAACATGGTCATTCCTCCCACAGAGACCGAAAGGAGAAGTGAATCAACCGCCCTGACAGAGTCCAGTCGGAGCACCCTGGAGAAGCATCGCGCGCAGGCTGAGTGCTCCAGGGTGCCCAGCCAAGGCGCCATTCGTGGGTCCAGCTCAGCCTTATTAATCAATGAGACACAACACGAGACTCTGATGCAGATAGCAGTGACTTGTGACTAATAATGTGAGCCTTCATTTTTCTAACTTACTGCAAATCTCTTTAGCCTGAGTGTCACCTGAGGGGCCGCCGGCCACCAGTCATTTTCACTGAGTGGTTGGCTCCAGCCTGCCTCAGAGGACCAAGTCCCACCTTGATATCTAATCTGTACATATTTTCTTTCTCACTAGCTCATTTCTCTCAGCTTTTGCCATCCTGGGATTATATTTCACCCATAATTTATCTGGTTGTTTCCTCTGCCCTCAGCACAGATTTTTATTTTCTGTGCTGCTATGGCCAGAGACTTTGTCCGATTCATCCTTAATAAAAATTTGCAAAAATAACAGCATCTTAGCATCAGGACGAATTTGTCACATGTCAATATAATTTTTATTTTTTAAATATTTTTCTTGCATATTCATACATGCATATACTCTCCTTTCATCAAATCTGTTCCACTTCCTCACCTCCAATACTTCCCCTATCTTCTTAGCACCATTCCTTCCTTACTTCATGTATTCTCTCTTTCTTTAACAACAACAAAATTGAGTGCACTTCCTGCCTATACATCTACAGGTGTAGAGCCATCTCCTGGAGCATAAGTGGCTACCCAGTCCTTACATCCCTGAAGCAAATGCATCCTCTAGCAGACATAAATGGTTAATAACTGCTCCTCAAATAGAAGTGGGACTTCAGAATCTGGTTCTCCACCATGCTTGGATTTGGCTGCCATGGTCTGGTACAAGTCTTATGCACACCATCCCTACTGCTGTAAGTTCATGCAGACCACAGAGCTGTTGCTTCCAGAAAATACTATTCTGCTGCAGGTGTCTGTTCATTCTGCCTCTTGTGCCCAGACTTCTTGTTCAATGTCTCCCATGCCTTGGGAGGAAGGGTGTGATAGAGACGTCCTATGTACAGCTGAGCTCTTCAGAGACTTGCTCTCTGTATGCCAACCCCTGAGGGTCTATACACAAAGTGAAGTACTGTGTTGGAGCAAATGCCTCCCTGTTGCAGGAACTAACACCAAAAATAAAAACTTGAAAAAGAAGAATTTGTTTTTACATCAATACTGGTTCCTAGTTTAGTCAATCCTTAATCCATTCACCTCTAGGGTATATCATGACATACTTTAACAGATTTGGGACTGTGGTAATGAGTATTCACCTAGATTCTGTAAAGTTTTAGCACCACATAAGCTATACACAATTCAGTCATAACTGCTTTCAATGGCACTGTGGCCATTGGCAATGGCAATGTATCTCCGAGTCATTGTTCTGATACATTTAAAAAGCATAGGCACTGGCTACACTGTAAACTGTAACACTGCTACAGGTTCTCCTTCAGCAATGAATTTTGGTAGAGAGAATATAGTCTTTGGGACTGCTGTTAATTTGATATGGTATATTTTTGGTTTTGCTTAATTATTCCATTTTTAAAAAATTCAGATAAGAAAATTCATATGCAATTGGACACAGAGCCAAATGACACTGGTTTAATTTGAATTACCACTGAATTTTGTACAGCAATTTCAGAATGTATCTCAGCAAACACTTCTCTTCAGTCCTGGAAGCTCTGGCATTCTGAAGACCTCAGTCGACTTCTCCTAGAATTTACACTGACAGTTCAGAGTTTCACCTTGTATCAGACCTGAGGTTTCTGCAAGTACTTTGGGAAACATTAAGATGATTCTTCCCCAAGTATGAAGGTCTGAGTCTTTGCAGGTGAGAGTGAACATCATGCCCTTAGAGTTCAGTCTGAAAACAAAGTAATAAGACATGATAGAAAAAATAAACATTCAAAGCCACAAGAATGCAGCGCTTTACTTACAAAGCCGGTAGTCAAGGCCATACGCTGCACTTCCTCCGTGACAATCATCGTTTCCTCTCCTTCCTCCCTCCCATGTCTTCCTGTTCCTCCTCTTCCTCTGTTTCTTCTTCCTTCTTTGTTTCCTCTTTCTCCCTCTTCTTTCCCTGGCCCCTTTCCCTCCACTGGAATTATTTGGAGGAGGCCTTTAACCGTGACCACACAAGGACTCTGAGAGCACTGCTGATCCCAGACATCATCCCTCGCTAGAGGAAAGTGGCAAACAGTGCTGTCATGCCAGGTCTATGCAGATACAACATAAGCAACACAAGGAAGGGATGACCATGTCTGGCACCACAGAGCTTAGAGCATTAGACCTCCTGACAAGTGTACTCAGTTGACTCAGGCTTGGTTTCCAAGTTTCCACATCTTTAGTCTTTAGATTGCTTGTGATCTAAGTGCACATGCCAAGGCATGATGGTTTATGTAAATTCCAACAAGCAAAGCTCCAGAGGAGTCCCTGACACAGTCAGACAGAAAGTAACTCTGAGAGGCAATGTAAGTTCATTCGCATTCATCTCCTTCTGTTGCTGTTCCTGCCCTAGCTTCTTTAACTCCATAGCTCATACCATGGTGAGGACTAGAGTATGAATTTTTAGATCAGATGGCAAGTTGCTACATAAGCACTGGTAAGGAATAATCTGGTAAATCTGGTGTAAGGATCAGTCTGGCTGCAATGGGGAAGACAAAGGCAGAGACTATTAACAACATACAACATTTGATAATGTAATAAAACTTCAAAACTGTTCTACTTGAATAAGAGGTCAGGAACTAGAACACAGTCCTTGGGGAAAGCCCTGGGTGCAGTGTGCAGGGTTACCTGTGCAGCTCTGTGGTAGAGATATGGAGCTGCTTCAAATACAGTCTGCTTGGTTTACATCTCAGGCAAAAGAAGGGACTTGCTATATTCTGGTCCAGGACTGTAGCAGTGCTGGTCTAGAGGAGAATAATTTCCCTCTTGTTTTCCCTTGTAAGCTTGCTCTCCATGCATAAAAATATTCCAATTATAGATGACAAGGCTCTTTTCTCCAAGTCTATAAATAAAGTTTCTGTAAATGCTTCATATAGAAAACATAAAGGCCTTGTCTTCAGTTTCCTCTGAATCCCTGACTCAGATTCAGAGGTTCCTGCAAATGCAGCCTCTGACGACATGGTTCTTGGGTCCTGTCCAAGAATTTATACATTTATAAGGTCCAAAAGATTCTTCAATTGCCAAAGACATGATGTAACCTTTTCTGTAAAGTTCAAGCACACACGGTTTCTGGCATAAGGAGTCCTTGATGTTGAGAATGCCCACCAGGGTGTTTTTTTTCCTATAGTGGAGACCAACCATGTCTGAGCCAGTGAGTGGGGAGACCATGTTGAGACCAGGAAGCCCCAGTGAAAGAGTCCACAGCCTTGGTTTAAGGCAGCGTAACATGTTTTTTTTATTTATTGGTGAAAGCTAAAACAATCATAAGATTAAAGCAGAGTTTTCAGAGTCATATTAACCTGAGAAAAGCAACATTGCTGTAACTGTGCCTTCCAAAAACCTGACCAGAAGCAGGTCAAAGGAGGAAGGGTTTATTCTGGTTCACAGTTTGAGGGAATCCTTCCCATCATGGTGCAGAAAGTGTGGTAACAAATGGCTCATTAGCAGCGGAAGTGTGGATGTGAAGCTGTTAGCTCATGTGGTTGACTTTCTCCTTTTCTTTTATTTATCCTGTCAGCAACTAATCAGTGGCAATGGGGGCCATTTCAAGTGACTCTTCCCTCTTCCTGAGTTGGATGTCTTCCTGAGGAAATTTACACACATATGCACTCAAAGGCATTCCTTGCCAGTGTACCATGTGTGTCTTCATACAATCCAGTTGATACAATTGGACATCATATGTGGGATATTTCATTTATAAATTTCAGTGTAGATTATGTGAGAAGTTCTAAATCTATTTACAATGTATATTAATCTTAAGGCATTTGAAAAATAACTATTTGAATAAAAACATCCTACACACACACATACACATTCACAAACCAAATTTAAGGACTAGGGTGATGGCTCAGTGGATAAAGAGCTTACTAAGTAACTGTGAGGATACTCAGCACCTATCTAGAAGCTGTGTGTGGCCTTGTCTACCTGTAATGCCAAAGCACAAGAACTTCATGGGAGGGGCTAGTACAGAGATAGGCAGAGCCCAGGAGCTTTCTGGCCATCCCATGTTCCACAAACAGTAAGGTCACTGCTCAGTGGGTGGCCCTATCTCAAAAGTAAGGCAGAGAGCAACTAAGGCTTCCATTTTAGATTGAACTCTGACCCCTATACATGCAATAACTCATGAGTCACAGCTGCACATACTTACACAAAAAGAAAAACATTTTCTTTATTTTTCACTAAAGGTAATTTTCAAAACCCCCAAGAGGGAGCAACTTCAAATCTTCGGATTTTGGTTGCTCTTGAGATGCCATTTATCAGTAGAAGCCACAATGAAGAGTGGCTTGAAGTTCTCAGCCCTGGAAAACATGGCCTGGAAAGCAAAACATTTTAATTCTATGTGTCACTTTCTCTATAGCTAATGGAAAAGAACCAGCTTACAGAATAAAGAAATCCACTTGGAAAAATGATTCCACACATTTGATTGCACATTTGAAACAGTTATCAGGTATACTAAAACTATGAAACAGCAAACTGGATAATTTGTCCAAGAGGATGAATGATGGAAGTACCACGCTGGGAATTAAGACCAAGTTTATCCAACCAAGAGCAACCAAAGGCCTTGGTTTTCTAAAGTTCATTTCATGGGCTGATATGAGACTTCATAGTTATCTAACCCTTTGATTAATAGCTATTTTCTATGACCAGATTAAAACTCTCACTGCTTTCTCCTTCATTCAATGACATGAAAATTTGAACATGGACTCAGAGGCAATGCCAGCATATGTGTACTATAGGCAAGGAACACAGGAACACATGCCTCCACATGTCTGTATGCTCATACTACAGTAAATTTATTTTAAAGTAAAAAGTTGATCAAAGCATCTCTTTTATTGCTTTTTACTCTTATTTTGTAAGGAAGAAGGGGAGAAGGAAATTCCATGGACTGCTAAACTTAATAAAAATGTTCATGATCATCACCGAATTCATTAAACATAATTTCTAGCAAAATACATCTCCATTTCCCTAATAGCAAAGGGAGAGTAGAGATAGGCACTTAAGAAATTTAAAAAAAAAATAATGAAGACATTCTACTAATAAAGTCTGCTAAGTCCACACTCACTAGCTATGAATAATTTTTCCAGTTTTCTATCAGAACACGGATGTGCCAACTCCATTTCCAGCCACCCTCCTTACCCTTGGCATTCATTAATGAGACTCAGCTCTCTCCTGCTCCCACCCAGGTTCATTACAGTCCTAGGAAATGGCTTGTTTTTAAATTCACTCATTCCTGAATGTCTATTCATATATGCTTTATGAGTCACATGAATGACCATATTTTTTAATGTTCTTTTAGTCATTGAAACATCCCTACCCCAAGCTATTCTGGTGGAGTGTTGGTGACGAATTCATCCAGGAAATAGCTCCTTTTATCCCCAAATGGCTCTCAGCTGGATGGCAGCCGATGGAGCCTGATGGATTTGTGTGCACCACTCAGATGTCTCCTCAAGGAAAGTTTGGGGAAATTGGAAGCTGATTATCCTCAAATTCACTAGCCTCTAAACCACCAGTAAATAGCTTTCCACACATAAAGGCATCCCTATAAGCATTTATGTGATATATGTATTTATACATGTATGTATGTATGTATGTATGTATGTATGTATGTATGTATCATATCATGTCTCTGTCTCACAATGTAAGAGTTAATATTGATTGCCATCTTGATGGATGTAGACTCATTAGAAGCTAGATTCTGGCTAGATGTCTGTGAAAGACTATCTAAAGGTTTGTTGAGGTAGAAAGCCACACTCAAACTGTGGACTGTACCATTCCTAGGCATTGTCAGGTCCTAGACTGATTAAAATGCAGAAAATGAGCTGAGTACCAGCCTTCAACTGCCATTGCTTCATGACTATTGGATCAGTGAAACCAGCTCCCGCTTCCAGGCTTCCCTCATGATAAACTGTCCTCCTACTCCAGGGCATGTTCCCAACTTTGATATTGGCTATGTAGTAACTTGACCAAATTTGTTGTAACTAGTGATTTTTTTATAAGATCGTTGAAATTCCTTTTGTAATACAGATAATCTCAAGTCATGTAAGGCTGATTCCAGTTAACAGCCAACTCTTTCAACAATATATAATCTAGTAAATAACAATTTTAAAATGTGCCCTCTCTTCAAAAGAAGTGAAAACAGGAGAACAATGTAACTATTTCTACATAGAGCATTGTTTCCACATGTACCGGCAGGTACAACAATATTTGCCCTCCAACTCAGTATGTGTATCTGTGGATTTAGGGACCAGATTAGTTGAATGGTATTTACAGGCTTGGGGGGACTCTTGTAAGATTAAACTATATTAAATATTTAACTAGATTAAGAGAATCCCAAGATAGCTTAATCATGGGGATTGGAAACTGGAGACATGTTCTATACCCCCCCCACACACACACACACAAACACACACACTTTAAGTGGGACTTCTGTAAGTCTGTTTGGGTGTTGTCTATACATGGCATCCCCTCACAGTGAATGATCCAGAAGACAGCAAATAACACATTGGCAGTATCAACTATGCCACTTTAGATTGAACTCATTAACCCTAATGACATGGGGAGGAATTGTGTGAGGATGTAAGTGTCATAGCCAAGAAGGAGAGAAGCTGGGAGGGGGATGGCCACCCCTCCATGCATACATCATACTGCTAATCACACATAAAATTTTTCTTCTCCTGACAATCTCTTACAGCATAACCCCATTGTTACCACACAAACCGAAGCCATACTCACCAGTATGACTAAAAGCTCCCAGCACAGAACCTGGAGACACTTAACTGAAGCAACCAGGATTGATGTTTGATGCAAGAGTGAAGCCTGACTAAAGGCTTGTCTAGAAGGCAATGTTGGTGGTGACTGTCATCACATGGTCACCAGATAGGCCTGATAAAGTGCAGGGCCAGATGTGCTTTCCACCAGAGGGGCTTCAGTCCCCATAACCTCAACCTTATTCTCTCATCTTGACACACAGCCTAGGGGTCAGTGTAACTAGTCACTGCACTTTTTGTATGCATCAATCTCCAGGCAGTCTGAATGTTGGACTGCTGCCAGGAGAGATAACCCATCACCTACTAAGACTCCAATCACTATAGCTCTCTAAGGTCCTTTGCCTTTGGGCTCCATTGCCCTGCACCTTGAGCCTGTAACAGGACTCAGTGTGGTCCTAAATGCTCGAATTGCTTTTCCTTGTTGTGTTGCCTCTGTTCAGTATTTTGCCCTCATGTTCAGGTTATACCAGTATAACAGGATCAGCTCAAGATCTCCTTGTGTGATGCCTTTTTTACTTTCTTGTGAAGCAGAAAGTATCTCATTATTTCAAGAACTCCCAAGACATTTAGTCTCTTCCCTGAAGCACTCATGGGACTCACTACTGTCAACCCAGCAGCAAAGTTATTTGTGGACATTTCCTATGTATATGGATACTCTCCTAAGCAGGTTTTTTTTTGTCTAATTTGTTTATATAGCCCTAAGTTGCCTAGCAGTATCTTTCATCATCAGGTACCCAATAGATAATTTTAGAATAGAGACGAATCTCATGGATAGCAAAGCACTTATTTGAATATGATGCTAACATGAAAAATGATGTATAATCGTTATTGAGTATTTTGTGAAAAATAATTCCTTAAGCAAACATAAAGCTTGTTATACCAAATTGTTAATACAAAGAACTAAAACTTTCATTTTTAAAGTAAGTGCTTTATTTTAGCTAGTTAAGACACTATGTTATGAGACTTTCACATTTGACATAAAAATTCACATTATATTTTGTAAGACAACTATTAGAAAAGCCTAAATTGCCAACTGGTCTACCTCATAAGATTATGAATGTTAGTTCTAATAAAGTGTAATTAAAATGTTCCTACAGGTAGCAAATTAGATGTAAAGATTCTTAAATTTCATCAGTTTTCCTTAAAATAAAGGCAGATGAACTATTAAGAATAGATTTTAAATGCAGAATTCTAAGAAAAAACTTTACAATCAGTTCCCATTCTAAGTGCCAATTCCTGTCACTTTGTTTCAATAGTTAAATAAATATTTGCATCTACCATTCAACCAGTCAACAACTATATTATGATTAAATGCAGGGCAGTTGTGAGAGTTTTTCAGATCTCAATTAGCATACTACTGGTACTGTTTAAAGTGGCAAGTAAAACTTAACTACCATGAAGCAAATCACTATTAAAGCAAAAGGATATTTTGCTTATGCAGATAACTAAAAATGTGATTAATGTTCTCAAAGAGATACAACTAAGAACCATAAAATTTTAGAGTAGTGGGTCTACCTCATGGGGAAAAGGCATCAAAGCTGGGTCATAGGTGATTAAGAGGGACATTTGGGAGCTTGATGGACTCCATGGTGAATTGGAGGGTGTTGTGTCCATTGTGTCCAAGTGGAGAAAGAATGGAGAGCTTAGAGAAAAGTCAGGCGTAGGTGCTGCCAAAGAATGGAGAAGAGGGGTTAGAAAGCATGATGGTCTTATGAGCATTTGGAAAGCAACTAGAGACCTTGACAAGAGTAATTTCCATTAACTTCAAGAAGCTGATGACAGATCAATTTTGAGGAAGTATATCTAGACATTATGGGTATTGATAGCAAAAGGATAAGACAGGTTTTAAAAGGCTGTTGCAAAACTCATGATTAAGGGCACCATAATTTTAGAACCAAGAAGGATTTTTGTAGCCACAGTTGAGTCTCGGGATGGGCAAACAGAAACTATAAACAAAGATGAAGGCATGGTCTATGGAGTGCCTAGAAGGAGCACTGAGTGCATCTTGGGATGATAACCCACTTGGAAGGGCTGGAAAATGGAGTACCCTGCCTTTCTCGGGATCTTGGAGAAGTGAAAGCAGATGATGATACTATGACTAAAGAAGAAAACAAATGATGTTGATCTCAAATGACTTAGAAACAGTATTGGGAACTTGAGGGAGTGCAGTGTTTAGAAATGTTTTGAACAAACTGACAATCAGGTAAATAGCTGGAGACAGGTGACATTCTTTTGCCTTCAGCATCACTTCTGGGCTTCCTAGATATTTCCTATAAAGTATTAAGGAAGAATTTTGTATAGCAGGGCAAATTCAGTAGTCTATTTAAAGAAGGTAAGAAAGTTAGATCCTCTGGAGTTGAAGTTATAGGCGGTTAAGAGCCACGGGATGCGTCTGGGAGCTGCTGCCTGTGCCCCGGAGTACTCACTGCCCCACCTACCTGCCCTTGGGGTTTGAAGGTGAGGTGGCACAGAGTCGATGCTGACCACTGCTGCAGGCCCCCTCTAATACCCTCCATCTGCGCCCCATTGATCCCAAGAAAGCATCTCTTCTAAACAGCAGCTCCCAATTGGCTGGCAGCAATCCTTGGTCTCTCAGGCAGTCCTCAATTAGGTCCTCCTGCTGGGGATGTGTTTGTAGCTGTGCCCCCACCCTCCTGTTTACTTAAAGGTTGTTGCTGCAGTTCCTCCTACATGGGGCCTGTATTCTGTCCCTCCAAAACAGCAAGAAACACTCTACCCTTGAGCCATTTCTCTAACCCAAACATTACCAGACATTTTAAATTGGTAATTCAGGTTTTTTATTTGGTTTCATTTTATATAAACAAACTACTTTATTGAGAAGCCAGCATGTCTGAATGTATTTAGAAAACATGGTGTTCTTTGTTCTTTCTGAGTTCTCACATGACCCAAAATGTGGTGGACTCAGCCTGTCTGTCCACACGTCCATGACACCCAGTGGTGCCATTGAATAAAGAGGTGGTACAAAGGAGAGAGAAAGCAAACATGGCACTCCTGATTTTAAGGAGTGTTCAGTCTCATGTCTTATTTAATCTGCTTACTTTAGGCACTACAAGAGCAAATACTGAATTAAGTTGATGGATTAGGACAGAATCTAAGGAATTTTGTGAAAATTTGATTTGACTGATGATCAATGGAAGAACAATGTGCCCTGAGCTTTGGTTGAGACCATGGACATGGTAACATACCTGACTAAACATTCCTGCCTGTAGCTGACTTTTCTTCCACAAATCACACTTAAAACTGCAAATAGGCCTGATAAATGACTTGACATCCATGTGACCTCTGATGAATGAGGAGACTGAATGTCTTATGGCATGGGTTTATGCATCATGTAGGAACTATTGTTAACTTATAAATCATGATAGGAACTATTGTTAACTTATAAATCACGATAGAAAATGAAGACATATGGTTAATTGTGGCCAAATTTTCTCATTAGTTGTGAAATTAGCATGGTTAAAGGTATAGAGATAACAATATAACATGTGTTGAAATAGGACTCTGACCTTAATAGTGGTCACCTAGGGTGTACATGGCCTTAGGCTTGATTCTTCCAACAACAACAACAAAAAGTAATCATCATTATAAATAAATAGAACAAACATTATTCTGTTGTGGTAAATAGTAAAAGAGGTCGACCTGTTAACTCTCCACTCACATGCTCCTGCCACCTCCAACTCTCTGGAGCTGCTGGTCTCTAGGCCTGCAAACTCTCCAGTCTTGCAGGGCCATAGGGTCTCCAATGGGCCATCTCACTTGGCCGTCCCCCTCTGTTAGCCAACTCTCCAGCAGGGGACCCTGAGTTCCTCTCACTATATCCCACACACCCACGGTCTTCTAACTCACTATCCAATTCCTGGTAGAAGCATGACTCTTAATGCTTGATTAGTTAGCCAATTAGATTTATGTATATTATAAACACAATTACAAGATGCCAATAGGTAATTTAAAAGCCAATTTATAATAAATAAAGCTTTATCCCAATATTTCTAACCTTTTGAACATCACATCTGAAGCCATCCAGTTCCTTCTTTTCTTTCTCCTCTGACTTCTGTCTGTCTCCCCAACTCCTCACTCTGCCTCCCTTTCCTATCCAATGTGATTGGACAGGAAATATCCTGAAACATTATCCACCTAAAATGATGTGAGAGGGATCACACAAAGACTGTGTAGGACATAGTCCTCTAATTTTGCAACACCTTTCCCACCTGCTACTTTTTTCTTCAGTTTATTCATTGTCTTAAAGACACGTATATCCGGTGCTTGGGGTCATGATCTTTCTCATAAATGCCTGCTGATGCTTTCAGAATAGCAGGTTGGAAGTACTAGGACAGGTGGATGGTATGTGGGCAGGGACCAAAGTAGAAGTTAGGGATGTGGAGAAGGAAAGAGCCTGAAATAGGACCCATTGTTACATCATCCGGGCCCTGGCTTTAGAAGCCAGTATCATTACTTGGCTAAGTGACTTTAAGTGGCCATGCTCCCAGGCAGCACTAATGAGAGCCCTGACAGCCAGGATCCAAATTTAGATGCCCATAATGGCTCTTACTGGTTTGCAGACATCTTAAAACAGCGCCAGTTGATGGAGCATCAGGATAGGAAACTTTGCTTCTTGCTGCTTGAGTTTTTAGAGGAAATGACTTGAAGTAGAAAAGTATGCCAGTCTTTCTTTCCTCAAGAAGGAAATTGAGGAGAAGCTAAAAATAATAACCTCTGGCCTGACTCTGAGAGTCATGTTATGTTTGCTAAGTAAACTTCTAGCTGCTCAATAATTAACATTACTTTAGGTAAAGAAGGTAATCTACAAACAGATATAGTGTTCAACATGATTCTTAGCTATGAAGAAAACAGGACTTTTTCATTTTAAAGTAGTAAATTGAGTGTTCTTTGGAAGATATCCAGAGTACACTATTCCTAAATGACAGTTCAAATTGACAATTATCTTAAATTACCAGAAAGCTCAAGTAATTTCCAAGACTCAGTGAAAAACTAGAATGTGAACACAACATTTTGTATCTTGCATAACTCCCAAATAAGGGAAAGAAGATCATTTTGTTAATTTGGAAATGTTTCTTGGAAGATTTTAATTTACATTTTTCTCCCTCTTTATTGATTTTGATTAAAACATATTTGTTGGGTCAACAAATCAGACACCCATACACATAGTAAGGAAAAAGAATTGAGTTAAAACTTTCATATTATGTAAATTTTAAATGTGTTTTTCAAATTATGGATGATTGTTCATCCAAAACACATGATGCCTGGTTTTCATAATCATTGGTGTGTTTATATTTTGGGCTTCAGGCGGCTTGATTTCATGTGATAACAAAGATGAGATGTCTAAGACTTTAATAATAATCAGATTCCAGGCATGAAAGTATCTCCATTAAACTAGAACTATAGACATGACATTTTAAAAGTCCTTACACCAGAGCCAGAATTCAGATGTTTGAGCTCCAGTTAAGCTGCCTTTTATTCTTATGCTTTTTTGTCCCTGGTTTTATAAAATACAGGTAGATTTTGATCCTCTGTATGGTCTGTATTTCAAGAACAACTCCAGGGAAGATGGGAGAAGCATTTAACACTGAATAAATGTCTCCTTAGTGGGGAATGCACGTTGCCTGGCAGCCTCTGAGGCTCACTGACTCCTCTTAGACTTCACATCCACTTATGACCCTTCCTCAAGCAGGGAAGTTTTGCCCAGTTTGTCCAGAAACAGGTAACAAATTCTACATAAGCATTACAGGAGAGTCCAAGCAAGCCTCGTACTCCTCTCAGTTTATCGACTTGGATTTTCATTGGTCTCTCGGGAACACACCAGTGGTAAGCATTCTACTTCCCTGTTTCTTCTGAGATGGAACACAATTTATTATGTTGATGGTAAGCGTAACATGGAATCTGTATTATTTTGAAAAAGTATTTGTTAAATCTCTAGTAAACTGAGAGGTGGATTATTTTAAAACAATAAAATTCAAATAGCATTTATCATTCTGAACCAAACAAAGCTACTATGAAAACTATATGCAATTTTACACACTCAATTCCAGGGCTAGGAATGTCACAGTAATCCATCAGTGGTACAAATTGCAGTGTCTCTGAGTCCATTCTTTTCCTCCCTTTGGACATTATAAATCACTAAATACTATCCTGCTAGTCTGAAGAATATTCACCAAACTTGTCTGTCTTTTCTAATCATTTACTATCCCAGCAGACTAGCTTCTCTCAAGTCTGCTGATTACTACAGCCTGTGGCTGACCACCTATCATCCCTGCTTTTACACCAGGGCTCCCATTGTATACCTGGGTCCAGCTTACACCCTCTCTGAAAGCATTAGTTACTTTTGCTGAACAGAGCAAAACAGAGAACTATAGGCAAGTGGGGAAAGTTGGTTGTTCAGTCCTAAGTGGTCAGCCCTGAAAATGTACATGAAAGTTACATTATACAAACAGAACAGGTTATATTTAGTATACATATACATGTTATATATATACATTTATGCATACAATAACAACTAGCAAAAAAAGAAGCCATGAGTTTCATGGGGAGCAGGGGGCGTTAGTTGGCACGGTTTAGAGGGAGGAAAAGGAAAAAGAAATATAATATTATAATCTCAAAAGTGAAAAAAAGCAATACTGTCAAATTGAGGGATGTGATGGTGGGACAGAGAATGGAAATCAATTAGCAACTCCTGACTAATCTTTTGTTTGTTTTTCTTGCTTTTCCATAATGTTTTATTCCATGATATTGAATTAGTGCCCAGTGAGGCATACATTGCTTTAGACTAGTCTAGACGTTTCATCTAAGAATGAGGTTCTGCTGTCAGATGTGTGTGGATAATATGACCTTCTCATGCATTTGGATATTCATTATGTGGGCACCATGAAGGCCTGAGGATGAACTCAAACCTCCCAGAACCAAATTATATATGAAAATGGAACGTTGTTTAAAGCTCAAGGGAAAGAAATTCAAATAGAACAGCAGATCCCTGCAGCGCCAGGCCTTTGGTATCAGGGAGGCTGTGGAAAGCCGACAGGAAGGCTCACTCCTCTCCATACCTCCAGACCCTGCAGACATCAGAGATCATTCTCCAAGGCTCACACACACACACACACACACACACACCATGGTATTTGAGGGCAGCTGATGCCTAGGTTGACACAGCAGGGAAAGGCTTTGTTCACTCAGCAGGATGAACCAGTTCTACTCTTTGGGTCCTGGCTAAAAAAAGGTTATTTCCATAGGATGTCTCTTGTCATTTTTCTTTATTTGTGACTTTGTTTCTTTTCCCAATGTCATTTTTCTTTCAAATGGGCCCTGTCATTTTGCACCCCAAAAGAGAATAAATACATTAGGTATCCTAAGTCAATATTTTCAGTGATTGTTTTTAACCCTATTGAATATCTATCTTCATGACATTAATGTCAGGGCTGGATTTGGGTTCCCCACCCCCCCACCCCCGATGGAAAACAGGTTTTGATTTTGTGTGATGGAGAAATAAATAAATCCTCTGCCTGCAGGCAGATGTGTCGGGGCCTTCTTCACTCTCATCTGGTGTATGAGAACATAGAAAGGTTAATACTGTTCAGCCCAGTTATTGTGTGTGATTCTCTAATATCGATCTATCTGTCCTGGGGTGGGAATTTTGCAAGTCTCATAGTGTTGTGCATGAGCCCATGCATAAGTAAAAATAGACTTTAGGACTATTGAGAATAACACTATACTTATTTACAAAGCCATTTGCATAATTGCTTTCCTTCCCATCTCTACTGCCCCTGTATTAGCAGGTCTGATAATTACAATCGTTTTTCTTCAAGCAACCAGGACCTCGCCAGGGAACTATAATCAACATAGGAATGAAGTCTTTTCTCCACACAAAGAAGTAGAAGCACCCTACACAGACACATGGGGTCTTTGCTGTAGTTGAGATGCCTACTTCCCTATATTGAAGTTTGACCCTATGGGTCTTCAAGGCATACAGTCAGAGATGAAGGGACACATCAACAGTTGTGTCCTGTGGGGTGCCTGGGGGATGGGGATGGTAAGGAGGCATCCTGCTCCCTCTAAGAATGACTCAATTCCTGCCTGCATGGAGTAAAATGTAATTAGTGATACTGTGCTCTATTTATCAATGCTGTGGATGCTTAAAGTCTTTGTCCTACAATCAACCTGATTGTATTTAAAAAGAAAATATGCGCTTGTTGGAAGGAAAGGCTTGTAGCAGCAGCCTTCAGTTTGTGGGTCTGTGTGAACACTGATGAATTCATTAATACTTTGTAAAAGAAAAGGGCCAGAGACACAATGGGAAAATTAATTGTTAAAGTTAAGTCTGTTCTTTGATAATTTTGTGCATGTAGATAATGCATGCTGAATGTTCTCCCTTCTTCTCCCCTTTGTCTTCCTTACCCAACAAAACCCCTCCTCCCTATGAGCTCTTTACCTGTATTTACCGTTTTGGGCTTTGTTTGGGGACCCACTGAGTTTAACAAAGAAATCTGTGAAATCATGAGCTTGGAACTGTCCTCTGAGCATACTGAATTCACCACTGAACACACATCTAAAGACAATGACTGTTCTTAGAATCCTTCAGTAGCCAGTAATTCATAGGAAGGCATGTGGCCCTGTGGGTCCCCACCCAACCTCTGCCTGACTGTGAGAAGCCCAATATCCTGCAGGCCCAGTGCGAGTAGCCACAAAGGCCAGCAAAACATGATTGCAATGACCGTGTTGTGCCCAGAAGACAGCATTCACAGCCTATGCACTGTCTTGTAGATGTTATGTTTTATCTGTCCCTTCTCCCAATGTTCCCTGAGTCATAGAGGGGGTGTAACCAGTGCCTAAGGCTGAGGGCTCAACTGTCACATAGTATCCATACCTTGAGCAGCTGTGAATCTTTACATTTATCCATTCACTGCCATTCACAGCACAGAGATATCTAGAAGCTAACCTCTCAAAAGAGCAAGCAAAATACTATGCTACATTAATCATAGTTCAGTTCTACATAGAGTAAGGTATGTTTCTCAGTGGTGAAAGTGTAAGAAATTTGTTGTGTTGACAGTGATGTATAAAACCATAAATTAAAATGTCAATGCTGTAATGCCTGCCCCCTTGAAGTACCTTCACATAGCAAGGAGTAAATGTGGGCAGGACAGGAAGGGTTATGAAGGGCTACACTGGTTGGTTCATTAAGGCCAATGATGTCATTATGATGATGCCCTTATCCTGAGATCAGGCAACATCATCAACAGCCCTCAGGGCTCCATCTGCTAACACCATCAAATTGGGTATTAAAGACTTCAGCACACGCATTTCAAGGTATACAAACAATTAGTCCATAACACTGTCTAAAACATATTAACCTCTAACATAATTGTTACAGGTCATAATAACCAGGTTGCAAAGCTCTCTTGCTGCTGTTTGATGTATGTTTGTAGGGATTGTGGGTACAATTTCTATTACTCTCTTTCTTCCCCATTTGTCGTGGGAGGAGCTCAGTCACCCTCAAGGACAGGTCCTCATTCCTGATGATGACATGCCAGTCCGTCCTTTAGCACACTGTGAACCTTAGGCCATAGCAGCTCTATGTTTTGAGCCCTATGCTTGCAGACCTTTGTTTACTTTCTCCCAGATGAAGCATTTTTATACTAATTCCAAGGCAGCTCTTTTTTATACTGTGTGGTGTCTAGCACATAGTGTTTCTCCCGTCCATCTTCTTCCCTTGATATATATGTCACCAAAGAGTCTAGGAAACTGCCTATTCAATCACCATGAGCAAAAAGCACAGTGTGTCCCCAGGACAGGCACTTGTTAGAGCTGGATTCTTGGTACAGTTTCTGATAATCCTTGGCCATTATTTTCAAAGAAGTTGAATTTGAGGATAACATTGATAAAGTGACTCTAACATTCATGGATGTTATAAACACTCATAGGCTTCTTTAGAAACAAAATATTTGATATAGAAAATTAGAGCTTTGTATTTGGTATGGAGGTTTTAGGGAAGGAAAGTATATTTTTATATATTATAGGTTTGCAGGCTAAGACCCCATAATAAAAGACTGACTAATAAGAGAACAGGATGCTGATTTGTTTACTATAAGTTGGATGGGACACATGCATTTTTACAAGGAAAGGGAGAACGTTAGGGAAAGAAAGTTTGGATATTTTAGGACCAGGTTTGATAAAGACTGTTTAGTTATTCCTGAATAAATAGATCAGAAAAAGGTGAGTATCTGATGATGACAAACTCGGGTGTGAGTGGCTTGGTATGAAACCCCCCCACAGGACGTGCGCTTGAACTCTTGGTTGATGGCTGGCAATGCCGCTTAGGAATGCTGTGAGCTCTTCAGGAAGTAGCTTGTCAGTGGCAGAGGTAAGGGTATGGACCTTCCTTATGTGTTATAGCCTAGCTTTGGCCTCTCTCTCTCTCTCTCTCTCTCTCTCTCTCTCTCTCTCTCTCACGCTTCCCTGACACAATGTGACCAGAGGTTTCAAGATCCATTGTCACAGATTGAGCCTCTCCACTATAGTGGACTGAAATCCTCTCAAACTGTGACTCAAAATAAGCCTTTCCTTCCATAAGTCACTTCAGTTGAGCATTGTGTCACAGCCACAAGAGACACAATTAATATATTAGAGAAACTCGGCAAGGCCTGTGGTCCAGTCTTGTCTCTGTGACTTTCTCTGCTTTTTCCAAGCTCAGGGAGGTCAGTCCTTACATAAGAGTCCTGGGATGTGTTTTACAGGATACTCAAGTTATCTTAGATCCCACAAGCAGCTTCAGGGGACAGCAGTAAAGAAGGTGGAGGACATCCCTGTTGGTCTTTCCTAAAACATCACAGTGTTGTTTTGTGGAGTGGCATGTTCTGATGTGACATTAGCATAACTTCTCTTTCTTTCTCTCCTTTATGAGTGCATATGTATGCCTTTCATATAGATTGTAATGTTTCTAGATGATATTCTATAACCCTGTTTCTACATTGCGGCTTATGCTGCTTGGCTGTGCTACATACAAGTGTCAGTCTTCATATCTGATCTAATGGTCATCTTTGTGTCTGGCTCCCTAATGAGGAAAGGGCATTTTCAAGCTGTTCAAGTTATAAGGCATTTGTTTCCTTGCCTGAAGATTTTCTTTAAAAGTTCGGGTTGCTTCACAGTCTATGAAGTACTGTCAGCTCCCAGATAGTGGAAAATACATGTTGATGTTGACCTACAATTTCTTGAAGAGACTTAAGAGGCATGGATTGGGGGCTGGAGAGATGGCCCAGTGGGTAAGAGCACCGACTGTTCTTCCAAAAGGTCATGAGTTCAAATCCTAGCACCCACATGGTGGCTCACAACCATCTGAAAAGAGAAAAGAGATCTGATGCTTTCTTCTGGTGTCTGAAGACAGTTACAGTGTACTCACATATAATAAATAAATAAATCTTTAAAAAAAAAGAGGCATGGATTGAAAACCACAAAACATCTCCATCAATTAACTTCATTACCATTGCAAAATTGGTAAAAAATAATCAAGAGCACTTGCTGATCTTTTAAGCAACCTAAGTTCAATTCCCAGTACCCACATGTGGCTCAAAATGTCTGTAACTCCAGTTCCAGGAATCTGACTGTGTCTTTTGGCTTCTCTGAGCACTTCACACACAGTGCACATGAGTGCATACAGGCAAACACACTCATAAAACAAATATAAACTTTTATAGATGTTATAATAAAATTCTCTTTTGTAAAAATGTCCAATTTCAGCCTAATTTTTTAGTAATTATGTTAAGTTTATATATGCATATGTATATATTTGTGAGGCCATATTATATATATATATATGCCTATATTGTCGCATTATATTTTTAAATGCCTGCAGCTTAGAATTAAGTATGGGGTAAATTGGTCCTGATGTCATGTGAATGTACTCATACATGATGTGCAGAGTTTCTCAGTTTTGTAAGACTTCATGTTTGAGAAGTTCATTTGCAACATATAAGCACCATGAATCATTAGTAGGATATTAGAAAACAGTATGTCTGTGTTGTAATTCATGAGATGATAAAATAGTGATACAAATTCACAAGATAGAGGAATAAAACCTCTATCAATGCAGCTTTGAGACTTGTGGCTCGCCATTAAACTCAGGCATGTGCTTTTACTTAATGGCTAACAAACTGCTCCAACTTGACTACCATAAATGACAACTGTTTGCTCACAGCTCTGTAGGTCATAGACAGATCCTGGCTGGCTTTTTAACTTAGGGTCTTCCCATGTTTCAACTATCATGGTGGGCTGTGTTCAAATAGAAGCTTAAGCCCTCTTTGAAACTCACCCAGATATTTTGATAAATTCAGCTCCTTGAGCTCTTTCTAAATCAGCTGTTGGTGCCCTCAGTGTCCAGAGACTCCATTCTTTATTTGGTTCTTCTTTCCTTAACCAAAACCCCCACGTAGCATGTGTCACCTCTATGCTCTGAATCTTCCTGGCTTCTGTAACCAGTCAGTCAAAACCCCAGGCTTACAATGAGCTTAAGAAATTATATTAGGTCTAAAATACTCTCTGATGTCAACATTAGATAATTAATGTGCTTAATTATGTCTACCAACACCCTTCTAGTCACTTTCATATAATCTTGGTGGCTACATCAAGGCTAAAGCCCCAGGAAGGTCTCAGAATTCTCCTAACCACCAGCTACCAAATGCTGGATGCCCTCATGATGCCACAGATAAGAAATCAGGGTTACTGATGGATTTTGGTCTCCTCAGGAATGACATCCACATCCAGCACAGCTAATTCTGCCTTTAAACTTCTAAAAAACAAAACTGTTAAAATCTCATTTTCCTTGTTTTCCCTTTGACTGAAACAGAAATCCATTCCATCGAAATAGTTCAATAGTACGTTTGCATCTACACAGTCTACACTTAAAATAATGTCCTGTTTTCGGGGAGGCATAGATTTAATCAATTAATATCATCACTTCAGTATTTAACATTTAATCAACTTAGCCATATCTAAGTCTGAAGGACTCAGGGCATGTTATTAGGGTGAAAACAGACCATGTATGTGTTTTCATAGTGCAAAGTAGAGTATTCTGTGAGGTATATTATAGATGATAGATAGGTAGATAGAGAGAGAGAGATAAAAAATAGATAGATGATAGATAGGTGATAGATGTTAGATGATAGATATATGCTAGGTAGATTGATGAATAGATGATAAATAATAAATAGAAAGATGACAGAAGATAGTAGAAAGATAGGTGACAGATAAGTAGATAAATAGCTTTATTATAAACAGTTACTAGGTAAATAGATAGATGATAAGTATATTAACAGGTCATAGTTAATAGATACATAGATTGCAGATAAATAGATGATAGATAATATAATAGAAGGACAGATGATAGATAGCACATAGGAGGGTAGATAGGTAGATAGATAGATAGATAGATAGATAGATAGATAGATGATAGATAGATGATAGACAAATAGACTTAACAAATAGATATAAAATAAAGATATGTTGACAGATGCACTGTGGTGCCCTGACCAGTTTCTCGCACATCTGCCTAGGGACTTCATGAAATTTAAGATCCGAAAACCCAGAAGTTGGTTGTGAAAGGAGCAAGGTTGCCACGTAGGAATGACTGTAGCATCCTAGGAACAGGAAAGAACAGTCAAGGTGCCTAAGAGTGTTTTAAAAGATGGGGGCAGGCAAAAACCTCTGGAAACCATGACAATGGTCCCTTAAGATCAGAATAAAACATCAAAACCTATCTTTTTGTGGCTAGTTTATGAACCCTAAATAAAGCATGTGTCTTTATATATGCAGTGAATAGCAATGGGTTCTCCCTAATTATTTTAAAACTCATAACAAGAGGGCTGATAGCTTCAGGTAACATGTATCTAAAATTTATGCAATATCTCCATGCACATATTAAAATTTATAGACTTTGTAGTGGAGTTCTATTTAAAGTATTACCACAGTGCATGGCCCATGGATTGCCCCAAGGAAAACATTGCAATGTAGTTGGCCTTGGAGACAAGGACCATGAATAATTCAACTAAAGGAATGGCCAAAGTTTCATACAGAAAGATATTAAATTTTCAATATTCCGAAAAAGTGATTATTCCTGGAAGAGGAGCTCTAGACAGCCGGCTGGTCTTAAATAACTGTACACCATTCATTCAATTAGAAGTGCTGCTGTGTGGCACATATTTCTTCCTCAAATTACAATAGAATTTCTATTAACATTAGGAGAGATTCCCACCTATATTGACTCTGCAGATGTCCCTTCCTTCCCATGATGCTCTCTATCATGGACCAACAACGTTCCCGCTCTGACATCATCAAGTGGATGGATGTTGGAAGGGAAGAGACGCAGTCATCATCATTCTCAACGTGACTCAGAACTCCAAAAGAGTCACTGTGAAGAGACTTAGCTACTGGAATAACAAGTTTAAACATGGCATGCAAACTTACCTTAAACTACCTTGAACCTACTCAAAATTTGCCAAACAGTGGCCCTGTGCCCCCGGTGTTTTCTAAGGCATCTCTGTTTTCAGTAAATAACATTACAGTCTTTTAACTAATGGACAAGATATTCCATCCACCTCCAAATGTCTTTCATTTGCCTCTGAACAGCTCCTAAGTCTGTTTTCCTCCACACACATTTCTCCCCTTCCATCGAGTTGTCAAGGCCTCCCCTGACGATTGCTCCATCTTCTGAAGTGTTCCTCCCACTCTCAGTCCCCTGATTTCTCATCTGTCTCTACTCTGCAGCCAGAGGGATAATAGAAACATTCATCTCACCATCTTATCCCCTCACCTTAAAATAAATTAGCACTGAAGAAAGAAAAAGCACAGCACATGTTGCTGCATGGGTCTCCGTGCTCCCTGAGAGTCCCCTGGAGAACTCTGTCTAGCTCATCCTTTTGTTTATAGCCCACTAGGCTGGGCTGCCCTGCCACTGAACACCGTGTATCTTCAGATTTCTCTATTGATAATCATATCAGATTATCATATCATTCATATCCCCAAATCATATCAGATAATCATATCATTCAGAAAATCATATCATATTATATCACACAATCATATCATTCGGATAATTATATCATTCAGATATCTCATGCCTCCCAATCCACACAACTTGCATTCTGGTTGTTTTTTAAAAAGATGACTTTTTCTTTTAGAGTATCCTACGTTTCACCAGACTTGGTTAGATAGCTAACTGAATATTTTGTTGAGATAATTGTTGAATGATAAGAATGCAGCCACAATGCAAAGATATTCCACATATCCTTCACTCAGTTTTCTCTAAGGTTACAACCAGGGTATCAACAGTAACACCGGGATCATCCCTGGGTGGCTGACACTCATCCCCATATTTGTGAGCACGTTTGTGTGTGTCTGTCTGTTTGAGTATGTGCAAGTGTGTCTATGTGAGTGTGAGTGTGTATGTCTGCAAGTGAGTGTGTGTGTATGTATGTGTGTGTTTATCTGTGTTTATATGTGTATGAGTGAGTGCTTTTGTATGCAAATGTGAGTGTATGAGTGTGTGGTGTGAGTGAATGTGTGTATGTGGGTTTGTGTGTCTATGTGTTTCTGTGTTTGTGAGTGAATATGTGTGTATGTATGCATATATGTGTATGTGTGTATGCATATGTATATGTGTGTATGTATGTGTATGTGAATGAGTATGTATATATGTATGTATATTTGTATGTGTGTATATGTGTGTATGTGTGTGTGAGTATGTGAATATGTGTGAGTGATTGTTTGTGAGTGAGTGTAGTGAGTGAGTGGGTAGGACAGGGTAGGTGAGGAGCTTGGTCGTGTGTGTAGCCGTGTTGTGTGTTTTCACATGTGTAATTTTTTGTGCATGCCCCTGCAGACACAACGCAGTTTCATCACAGGAATCCTTGTTGCTCTATTGCACGCTTCCCCACCTTCTCCTCTCCTCCATTTCTCCAGGCACCTACTCATTTGTTCACGTCACTCTTGTATGCCTTTTTCAACCATACACCAGTGTTCATAGTTTAAGTACTTACTGACACACATGCACACAATAAAAAGACAAATCATACACATGTACAGTTATAAGTACCATTCTTCCACAGACACAAACCACAGTCTCAAAACTCACAGAAAACAAACAAAACTGCTACTCTAGGAGAGAATCGGCTCAACAGCAAAAGCAGCCATGTGTGCAGAGGATGAAAATATTATCAGCTGAACAAGGGACCGTCTACTCCCCAGGACAGTTGACAACACTCACTTGCAGTTAGCAAACTCATGTGCTTTGATGCAGTAAAACTATGATTTGTTGTATGTTGGAAAGAGAAAATAACAGGAAATAGATTTTTCACTTAAATACACAAAACAAGGGTGAGGTTTTTGTCTGTTACTGCTGCGCTGTGACAAAGTGAAACCAAGACCAGCCCAGTGGATAGTGTCTGTGTGTGTGTCACGTGAGAGAGGGAGGCCCATACTGTCTGCAGGATATGCAAATGATCTGTCTGCTACATCCCTTCACCAGCATCCCTTTGAGTACATGACATAGCCAGAGCACCTATCGTCTCTTGGTCTGATTGGGTGAGATTAGGAAAGAGATTACATACTGAATACCACCCCCCAAGTACCTGAAAGTCAATAAGATAATGAATAAAGAGCTGAGGTGTGGTTCAGTGGCTGGGAGAGTGCATTATATAGCAGGGCAAATTCCCAAGTGTAATCTTCATCTAGCAGACTTGGTGTAGTAGTACACACCTGTCATCCTGTCACTGGGGAGATGAAAGCAGAAAGGTCAGGACTCCAAATCATTGTCATCCTTTGCAACAGAGAGTTTTAGGCTAGCCTAGGCTACATGAAACCTTGTCTTTAAAACAAGTCTAGGAAATGGTGATTGTTTTTCATGAGACAGTATCATCTCCTAGAGCAGCAGAGTTCCCTGTGCTCAGCTGATCAGGAGCACTCTCATCTCCAGGTATGTCTTTAAAATGCTGATTACGTTTATATTATTTTTTTCAAGAATAAAGGACAGGTCATTCAAGAGATGACCCAGACAGTGAAAATGTACCTCATGCTAACAGGACAATGAAATTACAGTTATTTTTCTAAATGTTTAATTTTAGAGTAAAACCTGTAGGGTGCCTTAAATTCCTGCTTAAAGATAATTTAAAATATCAACAGATAATCTTGTCTTTTAAAAATGCATGAAAATAAAGAGGATCAAGTGGTGTGCCATGATAAGTCTTGTAACTCAGCTAGAAGAAAAATTATACATAAAGAAATTAAACGAACCAGTGAGGAAAAGAAAAGCAACTTGGTAGACAGCGGGGAGGAGCATGAATAAATTCAGAGAAGGCAGGATGGTAAGAAATTCGTATTTAATTTTATGATAACATACTTCTCGCATGGGAAGGTTTGAATATCATCATTGAACAAAATGATTTAATGATACTTTCCCTCCTCAAATTTATTTAGTCTCTGGATTTGTCAAACGTGCTCTTTGCATTAATCAGATTAAAGCTCTCTCTGATTGCACAGTACTCTACTAAATTCTTAACCTGCCTAGATCTAGCATTGGCTGCTCCTAGAAGGAGGCTGTGGAAACCAGCAGAGATAAAAAGCAGGATTTCAGTTCTTCCCACAGCCTTCTTATCTAGCAATAGGGACTGGAATGATTTCCACAGTGGAGAGATGACAGGATGAATTTTATGGACCATTAACAGATGAATGGACTATACCATCCAAAAGGTATGCTATCTCCCCACACATCATAATACTGACACTTTCACATCTGCATAATTCTTACCAACTATTAAGTTTATGATCCTTGTAATTTAAGAAATGCTCACACATTACATAATAAGTACACACATCTCAGTAATGGCAGATAGTGTGACTTGTCCCTTTGACTTTCATATTATACTAAGGTCACCCATATATAACCAACATATCTTGTCCAGCCATGTAAGAGAGAGCCCATGTGCTCTGTAAGCACAGAGGGTTTCATGATACATTCTTTTGCCATGGTAATACGGGACAAAATGTGACAGTAGAGGATTCATGCAGTCAGATAATCTAAGTGATACACTTTTATAAATAGTGATTAATTTTATGTGGTGTTTGGATAAGAATTTCATTCCATCTTGTTTATCACTTAATGTAACTCCAAAGCATGTAAAGAAATAAAAGTGTCAAATTTCTTAATAAGCATAGCTTGTGGCAGGTCATATTTACTGAACTGAAACAAACAAATGTTATTTAATGTTTTATGTGAAGATACATTTATAAAATGAAGAGCCAGATCTGACACTGCGGGTTTAAAAGTAGTTAAATAGGCACTAATGTTGAAATCTTGGGAGAATTAATCTAAGTTCTAGAAGTTAATGATCTGTCCATCGACAAATGGTCCCAAAAGTGCTGTGGAGAACTCAGACAGCTTAGAAGTATTTTCATGCTTCCACACTTAGCTAAAATGGAGGAGGGAGGAATGATACGTTCTTATGACTACTAGGCTAGGCCTTGGCTTAGACATTCTCAAGTGGAAATATTTGAAATCCTTTCTCTGATATATTCAAGTAACTGACATGTAGGGGTGTGCCATCTTCTAAAGCCAGGATAAGTCAGTAGTCGGCCCTGCCTCTCTTCTCTCCCTTTCCTGCACCTTTTCTCTGGGGTCCCCCTTATGTATATTAGCTTCATGAAATAGCTGCTGATCTTCAGATCCTATGCACCATGTGTTGGTATTCTGTCTAAACTCCACCCCACACCTTCCTGGAAATAGCCAGGTATGCCCCGCCTCATAGATCTGGCCCACTATAAAAGGGGCTACTTGCCCCTCCTCTCCCTCTTTGCTCTCTCTCCACTCTCCCACATACTCTCACCTCTCTGCCCCTTGGGTTCTCCCCCAACGTGGTCATGGCCGGCCTCCACTTCTCTTCTCTTCTCTTCTCTTCTCTTCTCTTCTCTTCTCTTCTCTTCTCTTCTCTTCTCTTCTCTTCTCTTCTCTTCTCTTCTCTTCTCTTCTCTTCTCTTCTCTTCCTCTTCTCTCTCTCTCTCTCTCTCTCTCTCTCTCTCTCTCTCTCTCTCTCTCTCTCTGCCTTTTTCTACCACTAACTCCCATCCCCTACTCTGAATAAACTCTATTCTATACCATGCCTGTGTGTGTGGTCCCTCAGGGGAAAGAAGTGCCTGGACAAGGGCCTGCCTGGGCACCCCCTTCCCCCACACCGCCGTGCCACACTCCCTTGACCTCCCATCCTCTCTTTTTAAGCCCCCTCATTTGGTGCCCTGACTCTGGATGAGAAACACCATGGGTTTTGCTTAAGTCTTTCACCATAATTCCTAGGGGACAGTAGAGGGAAGCCTCTGTCTCAGGACCACTCACAATGGTCCTGAGAATTGCTTGGTAGGAACATTTAGGTCCTATGACTACTCATGAACTTGGGTATAGAGACACCAGCTCCAAAAGTCCTCAGGAAGTACTCTGATAATGAAATAAGTATTGATAGGATGGGGTGGGGGGAAGAATATTCAAGTAACTAACAGCCTGAGCTATCCCACAGAGCCCCTGTCCCAGCAGGATTCAAGGAAAAGAGATTTCAGAATGTAGACGAGTAAACAAGAGTCCAAATTAGAGAGGGTTTCCCACATAATCCCCTCCTATTCAGCTCTTCCAAAGCTTGCCTGTCTTCTGATACCACAGAGTGATTCATAAAAGACAAAGCCGCCGTGTCCCTATAAAGTACACGTAGTTTCAACGAAGCAGTAAGGTAGGGCTCACTTTGTCTTCATAGAGTTTGTGATTGGGTGGGGAGTCATTGTTCAGAACATATTGTCTTATATGCCATCCACATTCCAAATATCTTGAAGGCAGGGGGTGTTGATAGGCTCCTAGATACCTCTGTGGTTCAGCATTATTTTTCTACTGCACAAAGTTCTGTGTTCTTAGTTTTAATGGTCAATGGATTACAATCTAGAATCTCCCATAGAGAGAGTCCCAGTGAGAGGCTGCCTGCATCAGATGACTAATTCGTGGGAATGCCTGTGGACAATTATTTTGATAACATTGAAGTCAGAAGACTTGCCCACTATGGGCAGCACAATTCCCTAGCCTGTGGATCTTCAAATGGATAAAACAGAGAAATCTAGTTGTGTCCCATGCATTAATGCATTTATTTTTCCTGCTTCTGAGTATGTGATGAAACCAGATGTCTTAAGTTCCTTGATACCTCTCTTTTGATGGATTGTAACCTGTTATTGGGAGCCCTAATCACCCTTTTCTGACTTGAGTTGCTTTTCATGGGATATTTTATCATAACAGTAAAAAGGAAACTAGTATAAAAGCAGGAAGAAATTAATCAGATATTTAGTTGAGGACACTATATGAATTATATCTTATTTACCTTAAAAATATAAGCCATTGGCAATAGAAAACTCCACAGCAGATTTCTACCCCTGGTGGTGTTTATAACGTCTACCCCTGGTGGTGGTTATAATGTCTACCCCTGGTGGTGTTTATAACGTCTACTCCTGGTGGTGTTTATAACGTCTACCCCTGGTGGTGGTGATAACGTCTACCCCTGGTGGTGGTTACTGTGCCTCATCTTGCCTTTAGTCTTCATCTCATGGTTTGCTTGCTATCTTCTTATAGTCACTCAAGTCTTTGCAAATGTTGAGAACAGAGCACCACTCTCTCCTTCCATTAACCCAGCAGAGCCTTTTTGACAGGCGGATGATATGCAAAACTCCTGTCCTTAGGTGAAAAATTTGGCTATGATAAGTAATACTTCCAATTTTACTGATTATTGACCCATAAAAGCCAGTGGATCCAAATCAGAACTGAAAACAGTAAGGTGGAATGTTAGAAACTTTACTGGCAGATCCATAGATTCCAAACTCGCAGATGAGGAGGAGGCAGTTCCAATAAACACACACACACACACGCACACACACACACACACACACACACTGCAACTGGAGTCCCTTGTTAAGATGCAGCACACAGAGCAGAGAAGGAGAGCAAAGATTAGCATCTGAAAGCTCTCCAGCATGTGGAGAAAGTGCACACCTAAGTAGCAAGGGCACAGACTGTAGCCCTTTTCTTTGATGTGGTTGATCCCTTGGGGTAGCCAGAGCTCAGGGAACAATTATTTTTGCACACAGTGCTACTGTTTATAAGGAAAGGTCTCATTTAAAACGCTGCAATGCTGAATGTTCCTGTAGAGCCTGGCTGGCATCCATTGGTCATCTGTAAACAGAGGGCAGGTGGGGAGGTATAACCAGCTTTTAAATAGGCTCCATTGCTCTGCCCATTAGGTAAGGAATGTCTTGTTGCTTTCTCTCTCCTTGTCTTTTTAAATGATGTGTGCATGTACATGTATGCCAAGTATACACTTGTAAGTGTAGTGCTTGTGGAGGCCAGAAGAGGGCATCACTTCCCATGGAGCAGGAGTTACAGGCAGTTGTAAGCCACATAAAGTAGGTGCTGGGAACCAAACTCAGGTCATTTGCAGTAGCAGTATGAGCTCTTATTCACTGGCCATCTCCTCTGCCCTTGATACTCTCAGTTAACCCCATATTGTTTCTCCTTATTTGATTACACTCAATACTGGCTTTTGGTATCTGACTATGCCTGCTTCATCATGGCCTTGTCTTTCTCTCCCCACCTTAAGCCCCTCCAACTTCTCTGTATGTTCTTCAAACATCCTTCATTGGATTTGAAGTGCCATGTTGCCAGTGACTTGAGCCAGAAGACCCCTCTGTCACAGGGGTCATTTCTGAGTCTGAACATTTGGGTAGAGTTTATGTAGTGGCAGACCCGATGCATACAAAGGACCACAACTTTCTGGCTCAGCTCTCAGGTCTCTAACTTCTTCATGAAACCTGGTCTGGTGTCTGTGTAAACTCCTTTACAGATGTAGAACTAAAAGAGCGGAAGCCATGCCTGCTTTGGAAAACCTGCCCAAGTCCATTCACCTTTCACTTTCCAGCAGCAAGAGAGCTCTAGGAAGATCACAGTTTTTGTCATGTGGAGCCACACGTCCAGTTGTTCCACTCCACTATGACCATGCTTTAGACATTGGCAGGTGGCTCACAGTTGTCTCTCTGTGCTGTTAGTTTTTAACCTTCCTTCGGTGTTGCCCCCTCACAGACTGCCTATCAATTGCTCTGGGGAGCTTCCTTATGGTCATCGTAGCGCAATGCTCCTGTATGTGATGTCTTTCATGAAGAAGGAGTGTGGACCCCTCCTTGTTCACAGTGGAATTGCCTCTAGCTCTAAGAGGCCAAGATCATGCAAGCATGTCTGCCCTCACATCAGCCTGAGAGAGCTCACCACAGGCTTGCCATTAGCTGTGATAAAAAGCAGCTTACTTACAGAGATGGACCTGCAGCTTTGCATCTATGCTAATCGACTTTCAGCCCTGCAGAATGCTAACCAGTTATGACCTTCAGACCTGCAGGCTCTCTCCTAGCTCCATCTTTAGACAACCGGGGAACAGATCAGCTAAGGCAATTGATGTAAAATGTTTTGTTTCATGTTGGCTTCCAATGTGTGCAGGCAAAGGGAGTCCTGTGTTGTTAAGAAAAAAAATTGTCTTGTTTTAAATAAGGATTTACAGCATCCAGTTAAAAATTATTTGTTATGCTGTAGAGGGAGGGGCAGCAGTCCAGACATGAGACCACCTGGGAGAGCATGTAGACAGAGTAGGTCGATGGCCTCTCATGCATGAGAGATGAGCCTACTGTAGTTCCTCGGGATCAAAGAGAATTCATCTTGGTGATTCTCTAAGGTACTGCATAGCTATCTCAGTACTATTTACAGGAGATCATCTCAGATTCAAATCAAAGAAGGAAAACGAAATGCAGGGGCAGTTGCTGAAACCACCATCATGGCTCTCGACAGCTGTTGGCTACACTACCGCTGTATCTATCCTCAAGTACATGCTAGACGGATGAGTATTACAGGTTCCTATTGCTGGTTGAAGATCACACATGCTCTGTGTGAGAAGATCATAGAGACTGTGAAGGTTTCAGCCATGACAAGTGCTGTGGATTACTGGGAAGAGATGAGTAGGGGACTTACAAGGAAGACATGTTCACACGTGCATTTATATGTATGTCACTGACATAAAGAATGTTGCTTTGGGTTGCAGAGGGCTTGGCCCCAAGAGTAGTTTAATAACTATAATTTGTTGAAGAAAACATACTATTAAATATTATTAGTCTTCAAGGCCTATATGGGTATAAGATTTCTACAGTTCTTCATATGTTTGGAGGCATTGCTCAATAGAAAATATTCCATGTCTTTATTTGAAAGTAGCAGAGAAAAGTGACTAAAGAGATTCTTCAGTGAAGACGAAATCAAAAGATCTTGGCTTTATCATTTATTAAGTGTGTTGAAACATGGATATGCTCTGTCTCAGTTAATGCCTTATTGCTGTAAAGACCGTGACCACAGCAACTCTAATAGGGAAAACATTTACTTGGGACTGGTTTATAGTTCAAAGGTTTAGTTCCTTATTGTCATGGCAGAAAGCATGGCAGTGTGCGGGTCGACATAGTGTGAGAGGAGCTAAGAGGTCTACACCTTGATCTGCAGGCAGCAAAAGGAGACTGTGTTACCACATTGGGCATAGCTTGAGCAATTGAGACCTCCAAGCCCACCCCTACAGTGACAGTTCATTTAACAAGGCCACGCCTCCTAATAGTTCAATTCCCTATTGGCCAAACATTCAAACACATTAATCTTTGAGGTTCATTCTTATTCACATCACCACATGCTCTAAATGGCCTCAAATTATAAATTTATGATAGCATCAAATTATGCTGTAAGCATTAACTGGGGTACTGTTGTGAGGTTTGTGCCTAGCACAGCTGAGAAATTGATAAATGTTAAAATTTGTAAATTTTTGATGTATCTTCATGTGTTTGTAGATCAATTGCGTCTTCTTATCTATCAACCAGGGGGAACTGGAGCTACATGTCAGCTTGGCTCCGTTTCCGATAGTTTACTACCACTCTGCAGGAAAACCAGACGTCTTCAAGACATCTGCCCTTTTTTATTTCCTTTAAAATAAGACTTTCAGGTCTATAAACAAAATGGTCATATACTTGCAATGAAATACCTACAATTTCTTCCCATGAGCCAGAGGGTAGAAAAAATTGTATAAAATATCTGTGATTAAGAAAATTATGATATAATGAATACATCCTGAGTTCAATCTTACATTGTTTAATTAAAATAATTTTGAAAATGGATGTCATAAATGTGACTTTCCATATGTCAAATAATATTTATCACCTACTACTGTGAGTCAGAACAGTAAGACCCAGTGTTCTTGTGTTATAAGCCAATGGGTGAATAATGCTTGTAATTATAGTATTATCTTGGTTTACATTATTACTCTCAATTCTAGGTTCATTGGCAAGGATAAAATCAGAAATAAAAGAAGTGGCAAGAGGGTGGCAACGAGAATCAACAGGGAGGGTCCTCTTATGTAGGCTGTGCCATATGACTGTGTCTTCCCTGTGTTAGCACAGGCTAGCACACAGGAAGCTCTCTCTCTGTAAGCAGCAGTGACCCATGCAGTTATATGAGTAACCACCGAAGTTACTACTCCCAAGGCTAATACATTTTTTATGCTATGGTGCTAGATATTTTCATTGTACCTTTTAAATGCTTTTCTGTTCCACACCCACCCTAGTCTCTATTTGGGAATGTAGAAAGTCTCCATGGCCTTGTGTTTTGTCTCCTCTCTTCACATAACCGTCAGAACCTACTGAGTCTTAGGACAAACCAGATACTTTCTGATACACTATAGCACTGACCATGTGAATCCAGATGCTGACTCCACTCCATTCTTCTGTGGACACTGTGCTTCAGGTTTTCTATCTCTGATTCACAAAATAAGGACAGCAGGGACATCTTGTGTGAAATGGGAACGTCAGGGTTTGGGTTAGTTCATGTCTGTAGCATTGAACCTTGGTGGTTGTTAAGGTTGGATCATTACTATCCTGTCATTGTTACTTAGTTGCCAGAACACTTGTTACATTGTTGCAGGTGGAGTCCACTGGCCTTTCTAATGTGACACATCTGCAAAAGGAGACACATACTGTAGGGGTAAAAGCATGGATGGAGAATGTGATGTGGTTCTTTGTCGGAGAGAGATCCAGTGTGACACTGAGAGGGACTCCCTGAATGATTCTCTTAGCCCAAGTTCAATGGCGTGAACAACACTCAAAAAATAAGGGAGGGGCCCATGCAGAAGCTTCATATTGGGAAGGAACTCATCAAAGTCATGCCTGGGGTGGAGTCCATAATGAAATCAGGGGACTGCAGCAGAGCAGGGGCAGGACACATGTTGAGATGCCTGTGTTAAAGCATCTGCAGGCCCGCTGGAGAGAGAGAGGTACTGCTTGAGAATGAAATAGCCTAGACTGCAGCAGATGTGAGGAACTCTCAGAAATACTGAAAAAGTGAGCAGAAAGGGCTGGGGAAGTTTTGCTAGTCCTGTGGGCTCTTCAGGGCCTTTCTAGAAGGAGAAAGGTGGCGAAAAGCTGGGGGACAGCCCCAGGACACAAAGGAATCTAAAAAACACTCTGGTATTGCCTGCAAGCAAGCACTAAGGTCTGTCATACACTGTCACTTTTGATTTATGGGCAGATCGATTTGGAAAGAGCCTGCTGGGTGTCTTACTAAGTGGCTGTGCTTCAGTGCCCCAGGCTGAAGCTGCCCCTGGGTAAATGGAAGTCATAAAACTTCTCAAGTACACAGGAAAAATTGAATAAGGAAAGAAGGGACTGGAAGGGGAAAGCAAGAGGTTCATTTCAAAGAATTTTGTGGCTATAAACCAACTTGAATATTTTTAAAAGTTGAATGGGATTTAAGTTTTCAGTTCATGAGTTCCAGTTTACAGATTATTTATGTTCATAAATATGAGGCTAAAGAGAATTTTAAAGTAAAAAATAATTCAGAGTAGTTTATTGAGGTCAACAGAGATAATGAATGGAGTAAGAATGGTCTATGAGTAGCTTCATTGAAGGTAGGATCTAAGGACATCATAATTTCTGGCTAATGTGATTGTTGTTGCAAACTCCCTCATAGGCTTGAGGATGGAGACTAGAATGAACTGGTGTGGCATCTTTAATAAGCACATGTCTGTGCTCTTGCTGATGGTCAGACTATCACAGTGTGCTGTTCCTGGCATTCATGGCCCTGTCTAATCTCACCCCCTGGAGTGTGAGCTGCCCTTCCAAGAGCACTTGTCACTGAAGAGAATAGAAATGTAAGATGCTACTGTGGAGATTGGCTGAGAAGGCACAGGGATTCCACTTTCTTGTCTCCCTTTTCTCCTTCCTTTTCTCTTCACACTCTTCTATCATGTTGCCATCCTACCTTCTCCCTAGTATCCTTCTTTCTGTAGCACCTTCACCAGGAGAAACGAGCTACCCGGCTGTGAGCATCTGTGTGAGGAGACTGTATGACATGGTCAATAGCTCATGAAAATTGAAACCCTCCCTCTACCCAGCTCCTGTGACAAACTGACTCCTGCCATAACCATATTATGTGAATACGTGTGGGAATATCTTTTTCCTATGGGAAGACAAGCCCTGTGTGCCACTTCCTCACTAGCTTCTGATACCCAGCAGTGCAGATGGCTATTCACTCTTCACTGGGCCCCTCCTATAGGAATATACCTTCTTATCCAGCCAAGTTCTTTTCTGTCTTATACATTTCAGCACTCTTATCACAATAAAAGAGGACATCTGGCACCAGATACTCTCCTATTCTCCCATATCTTCCTTTGCCTTTATTTACATGATCTGTTTATAGCTCTTTGATGCTGGTTTTGGAAAACATACAATAAAAAAAAAAATAGGCAATTCAAGGAGAACAAAATCTAACATTCCAAGCACCACACTTTAAAAAGCATATGCAACCTCTTTTCTCTCAAAGTCTGTATGTGAAATTCCCAAACAAACATGGATGAAAGTGTCCCTACTGTGACCCCATCCAGGTGACTCCATCTGAACCCTCAGTCCACGTGCCTCTTACACCTCTGTGATGCTGCATGATACACTTGTGTGCTCCTGTTCCTGCAGGCCAAATCTCTCTCTACAGCCACATTAAAGTCTCTCCCTTTTTCTTCCAGGTCAGGTCCCCTGGCCACCACCTGCTAGCAATAGTTTAGGTAGGAAGTGATGTCATCAGTCATCTTTGGTGAAGGCCTTGGGTTTGTTCCCACCCATAGTTCACAGAAGAGAAACATGTTAACTTTGTAAGTCCATTGCCCAGTAGCAGAGAAGAATGGGTCTGATACCATGACTCAACTTTCATGGCATAGCCTACTCAATAACAAACCTAAGAGAAGGCCAGTTTCCAATGCAGTGACCCTTTCCTGTAGTACTCCTCGGGAGGCATTACAGCATCAAGAAATGCTAGCAAGCATCTGGGGTTAAGAGATGGTGATTAACGTCGACCAAGTGTCTCTGAAGATCATGCTCGCAGAATGATTGATTGTCTGTCCATATGAACAGAAATTGACAGGTGCCATGAGTGATTAGCAAATGTCATTTAGATTCAGTGTCTCTGACTCTAAAGTTGTTCCGCTCACTGGCATCAAACTCACACCATTTTATTATACATTACTGCTGGCCAGAGTTTACAGGTCACTTTGGGGGTGTGACTTTTCAGATGAATTTTCTAGATTGATTCTTTAAGGAAAGATTGATAAGCCCTCTCTAATATACTTTTTTTTTTTTTGGCATGAATCTTCACAGCAACCTGCTATAAGCCTATAACAAAGCAAAATGGCCTCTCCATCATAGTTTTGCTCTTAAGTAAAAACTGAAGAAGAGGTCACTAGTTTGAGGGGGAGATGGAGAACATAGGGGAAATTTTATGGGAGGAGGATGGGTAGAAATGATGTAAATATGTGACTCATGTATGGAATTCTCAAAACAAAATATTTAAATTAAAAAAGTAAAACATTTGCTTTGATAACCACTTGAATAAAAAGTTTTTGCCATCTTAACTGACACCTTTACCTATCAAAGAAATAGTACCCTCTTTGTATAGGAATTAAATAAAAATTCTTGGATGTCCAGGTGGTTGTAGCACACACCTTTAGTCTCAACATTTGGGGGGCAGAGGCAAGCAGATCTCTGTGAGTTCAAGGGCAGACTGGTCTACAGAGGAAGTTCCATGACACCCAGAGATACATGATAAACCCTGTCTCAAAACAACAACAATAAAATTCTTGGAGCAGGAAGTATTCTGAGGTTTCTGTTTATAACCTGTACTGTTTGAAATAAGCATGCATTAATGAGAAACAAAATATAGACATATATTATCACTATCCCTCTGTTAGCCTTTCCTAAAGCAAACCCTCTGTGTTCAATGTCTTTATTCACATTAGTTAATATAATCTTAATTTGTTTAAGAGCTGTCTGGTTGAGTGTTTTATATTGTGATGATAGAAATTGTACTTTCAATTGTGTGTGCAGAATCCCCTGTATTACCAGACTCCTTCACAAAACTAGAACAGCAATGTCTATTAGAATGCAATGGGGTGGTAATGTTATGTATCTATGCTGGCCAGTGGGTGATGGAGAATTTGCAATATGTATGGTATAACAGAGGAGCAAGATTCTAACTCTAAATTAGTCTATGATTAAATATCCACATGGGCAGGTATCATATGGGGGTTGAGGGTAGCTCCAGGGCAGAAAGAAAGAAAGAAAGAAAGAAAGAAAGAAAGAAAGAAAGAAAGAAAGAAAGAAAGAAAGAAAGAAAGAAAGAAAGAAAGAAAGAAGGAAGGAAGGAAGGAAGGAAGGAAGGAAGGAAGGAAGGAAGGAAGGAAGGAAGGAAGGAAAGAAAGAAAGAAAGAAAGAAAGAAAGAAAGAAAGAAAGAAAGAAAGAAAGAAAGAAAGAAAGAAAGAAAGAAAGAAAGAAAGGAGAGGGGAGGGGGGAAGGAGGGAGGGAGAGAGGGAAGAGAGGGAGGAGAGAAAGAGAGAGAGAGGGAGGGAGGAAGGAAGGAAGGAAGGAAGGAAGGAAGGAAGGAAGGAAGGAAGGAAGGAAGACTTAAAAGAGACAGATTTTATTAATTAAAGGTTCTCGAGTCTTTAGGCCACAGGGAAGCTTGAATACATTGTGAATTCACATTGCTTGTGAATACATTACTTTCAAGAGCTGTCTGCAATCCCGGTAAGCCCTAATCATTTGGACACCTAAGCCAGCAAGTGCTGGATGTAAATGAGCGCTTGTGGCCTGAATTCTGAGCCTGCTATTCTTGCCTCAGACAGCACCCCGGTATTATACAGTAAAAGTCCTCACAAAAAAGTCTTCTTCCCATTTTCCCTTCGTTTCCACGTCTGTTGTTCTGACAGTCACCCCACCCCTTTGGAGAGCCAGGTTTAACTTCTTCCTGACTCTTTATAATTTACCATTTAGAGGCACTGCCCATTCCCATCCATGGTGGCTGCGGAGGGTCGGTCGGGTCACCATGCGCAGCTGCAGTCTTGCATTATGCTCTCAGGAAGTGTGTGCTTCCCTGTCCATGGCCCCTCACGGTGCCTGATATTGGTGGTCCTCTGTGATTCCTGATTTCACAAAATGCAGCCAGTCTTTGCCCAGGCCTGAGAGACAATGTCGAGGGCAGGCTAGGGAAGTGGATCTTTTGTTTGTTTCACATTTCTGCCTCTGTGCATCCAAAGCTCCAGAGCCATTTCATAATATCCGTGGCTCTCTTGCTCTATTCTAATCTCATTTCACAATCATTGCCTTTTCTTTCCTACATTGAATTAATTAAATTCCCTTTTCAGTACAAATAACATATCAGATATCTCCCAAGTACGGCCAGAGACAGAAGGCTCCCCCTTCAGATGCTATGAGCCCAGTTTGCATTTAACTCAGATACAATATTCTCTTTGCCTAGTATTTGAGACAGCGTTTTCATTTTTCTTATGTTAAACATCATTTTACTAAGGATTTTTTCAAAGGTGCTTTCTGTGTTGTGGTTTCTTCTGTGTGTGCAAGAATGGAAGATACAGGAGCTTCACACCTAAGAACTCCACCATCCAGTCACACTGCTTTTAGGATTTAAGTAACATTCAGGTGCTGTTGGATTCCATACAGACTAAACACACGTTGGGGTATTTCCATTACCCATATTGAACAAGATAATACAGTAAACAGATTTTGCTGCATTACATTCCAGTAATTTTATTTTAGTTCATGATGCTAGATACACATTTAAGGTAAATAGAATTCTTCTTTTGACCTTATAATTTGTCTCTGTTGGTATCAAATGAGAGCTACATTACTAATGGCTTGTGTGCTGCTTTACCATCACACATTCCAACCAATAGATGATGAATTAGTTAACTGATTGTAACTAATTGATTGTACCATCTTGAGAGTTGAACCCAGGGCATCATGCACGCAAGGGCAAGTGCTCTACTCATGAACTGTGTCCTGAGTCACAAACAGATTATTTTTCTGTAGCAATTCCAGTTATTTCCTTTTTCCTCTTTTATGTTAATCCAAGCAGATTAAAAAGGCCAAACTAATTAGAAATTAAATTAAATCAGGAGACCTTATTCCCCTAGCTAGAAAATGTTCAGTTGTAACTGAGTAAATTACTACAAATGAGAAATAAACCACTTGCCTGTGCTGTGGAACATTGGAGCTTCTGGAGTAAAAGTTCTCATCTAGAGACTCCTCAGTGTGTGAAGGAATATGTTTCTAGGGCTGTGTGCCGCCATTTAATTAGTGGCTCATTTCACTGTAGACAAAGGTCATCGGAAGGTGAAAGCCTCCATTCCAGTCTGCATCCAAATGTGACATTAGGTCATTTATCATCAGGAATAGTGTTCAGAGTAGCAAATTTCTTTACAAGTAGCTTAAAATATATGTATTTTTATTTAAGTAGTCTTACATCATTCTCTGTTAGCAGCAGCAGAGGATTCTGGGACAATCACTCTGAAAGGGGAAACTTAGGCCAAGTCATCTTCAACTGACCCCAAGAGGACTTGAACTCTGAGGACAAGGTTGGCTTGCATCTGAAAGGCACTGTTTCATCTCAAGACAGTTCCATGTAACCTTACAACTGATCTGAAAAAATAACCAAAAAGAGAATGTAAACATTTTTGATCTTCAGATTAAGAGAGTAAAAATGTTTCACATTCCTCTACCTGCCTAATTACTAATTAGGGAAACTTGCATTTCCTAGGACACAGTTTTATGGCACTGACACAGGTAAAGCAGGGCATCTATTGCATTGCAGGGAAGACTTGCAGGATGGTAATTTATATTGCTCTCTATTCATATAGGAACTATAAATAAGAAAAGCTTTGAAAAGCTCCCAGTAAGCCCTGTGCTTCAGACATTGTAGAGTCATCAGTGAAGAACAATCCTCAGTTGAGGAACTGTCTCCAGGAGATCCTTGTAAGGCATTTTCTCAATTACTGGTGGTAGGTGGACTCATCTCACAGCTAATGGTCCTGGATTCTACAAGAAAGCAGGCTAAATAAGCCCCGGGAAGCAAGCCAGTAAGCAGCACTCCTCCATGGCTTCTACATCCCCTGCTGCCTCCAAGATCCAGCCCTGCTTGAGTTCCTGTCCTGACTTCCTCCAATGACAGAGTATATGCCAAATAACCCTTTCCTCCCCAACTTGCTTTTTGGCCATGGTGTTACATTGCAACAATAGAAACCCTAAACCGGCCACACTTAGTACTGACACAGGAGACAAGGGCTTAGGTGCTTGCTGCAGGAGGATGGTATATAACCAGGACAAGATGATTTGAGGAGGAGGTAGTGAATCCTGCTTTTGCTTTGTTGAGTTGAATTGCCATCATGCCTTCTCATGGAGGAAGCTCTGTATATCCGTACATCCAGATGAGTAGGCAGAACAAGCCTGAAGAGAAAGACAAATACAATCAAGTCAATCAAATCAATCAAATACAAATGTGGGGTGATGGGCATTGTTCTCATAGAAGGGACATAGTTCTGAATGACAGGGGAGATTTCCTATGTGTTCTGTTTTGAAGAGATAAATCTCCTATATAAAAATTTGTGAGGTGAATTATTTTTGGAGAAGTTATTCTCTAAAGACCTTCTTCCTGCAGGAGTGATTGGCAGGAGTCACCACCCCACACACACTGCCACCTATCTGATATAATATTTGGTTTCAAAATAAAATACAAAGGGAAAAACACCTTGAGCACAGAAACACCAGAAACATGGGCTGGGCCATAACAACTTATGAAACAACATTCTTTTTTTTAAAAAAAAATGTTAGTCCCTATTTTTTATTTTTATTTTTTTACTCGATATATTTTTATTTACATTTCAAATGATTTCCCCTTTTCTAGCCCCCCACTCCCCGAAAGTCCCATAAGCCCCCTTCTCTCCCCCTGTCCTCCCACCCACCCCTTCCCATTTCCCCGTTCTGGTTTTGCCGAATACTGCTTCACTGAGTCTTTCAAGAACAAGGGGCCACTCCTCCTTTCTTCTTGTACCTCATTTGATGTGTGGATTATGTTTTAAGTATTCCAATTTTCTAGGTTAATATCCGCTTATTAGTGAGTGCATACCATGATTCACCTTTTGAGTCTGGGTTACCTCACTTAGTATGATGTTCTCCAGCTCCAGCCATTTGCCTAAAATTTCATGAATTCATTGTTTCTAATGGCTGAATAGTACTCCATTGTGTAGATATACCACATTTTTTGCATCCACTCTTCTAGTTGAGGGATACCTGGGTTCTTTCCAGCATCTGGCAATTATAAATAGGGCTGCTATGAACACAGTAGAACATGTATCCTTATTACATGGTGGGGAATCCTCTGGGTATATGCCCAGGAGTGGTATAGCAGGATCTTCTGAAAGTGAGGTGCCCAGTTTTCAGAGGAACCGCCAGACTGATTTCCAGAGTGGTTGTACCAATTTGCAACCCCACCAGCAGTGGAGGAGTGTTCCTCTTTTTCCACATCCTCGCCAACACCTGCTGTCTCCTAAATTTTTAATCTTAGCCATTCTGACTGGTGTAAGATGAAATCTCAGGGTTGTTTTGATTTGCATTTCCCCAATGACTAATGAAGTTGAGCATTTTTTAAGATGGTTCTCTGCCATCCGAAGTTCTTCAGGTGAGAATTCTTTGTTTAACTCTGTACCCCATTTTTTAATAGGGTTGTTTGGTTTTCTGGAGTCTAACTTCTTGAGTTCTTTATATATATTGGATATTAGCCCTCTATCTGATGTAGGATTGGTGCAGATCTTTTCCCAAATTGTTGGTTGCCGATTTGTCCTTTTGATGGTGTCCTTTGCTTTACAGAAACTTTGTAATTTTATGAGGTCCCATTTGTCAATTTTTGATCTTAGAGCATAAGCTATTGGTGTTCTGTTCAGAAACTTTCTCCCTGTACCGATGTCCTCAAGGGTCTTCTCCAGTTTCTTTTC